>NW_022985459.1:162238-272579 GCF_010093595.1 Mytilinidion resinicola | reverse complement strand
TCGTCGCCCTCGTACCATGCAGAGAGATGGTACTTGCCTGCAAAGATGATGAATGGCGGGATGGCCCATCCACAGGCATTGATTCCTTGGATTATTGTTGTCCATTCGCGATTGCCTGGCTGTACAGCTTTTGGTCGATTGCGCCGCTCGGAGCCTGTTACAACTATGCTTGATGAGATGACGCCCATTTGGAAGCCAGCTTCATCAAAGTTGTATGTATTGTTATCAACAATGCCGTACTTTGCTTTTATATTGTATACAAGCTTAAACCAATCGCCAATAACCTCTGGATCTTCGCATAGAGCTCTTTGATAGTCGTACTTTCGATTAAATTTTGTTTTAAGCTCGTCCGTTCGCTTGATAAAGTTGTTTGGCCAGTTAATGCCCACTTGGCCAGCACCGCGCTCGGCGAGTAGCTTGTTGGCCATCTCTCGTACAGCAGTTAAGCTAGGCGAAAACCCTCGCGAATCCAGGTCGAGTATATGTTGAACAATGGCTGATTCTTCAAGTTTTGTAAGCTTCTTTGAATTAGGCTCACAATCGCGGCGTGCAGTCATTCCGCCGCGTCGGTCTTGGAGCGTGCTTTTGGGGACATTGTATATGCCTGCAGCGCGTCGTTCGCTTGGAATTTGATTTCGTCGGATAGCTAGGAGAGCTAAGGCTAGCCTGCCTTCTTTTTGGATTGATTGCGCGTTGTGTTGTCGACGCATATTGGTTGTTGGTTGACGCGTCGCGTTTTCGTGATGAGGTGGCCGACTCGCTTGTGTGGCCGACTCGCTTGTGAAGTACGTTATGTAGTTTACCCATCCTGTTCTTAGCTAGTAAGTGTAGATTTTATATTAGATAGAGCTGCATAAGGTTCTAGAATAGCTATACTTAATAGGAACATCACTGGAAATGCATGTATATATCACGTGACGAGCACTAGCCCACATATATATCACGTGATGGGAATGTCGCACTATTATGAGGCTAGAAATCGGGGCTCCCGAGCCTCACGGAAAACCATTAGAGCGCCAGGATCATCCATAGCTTCAAGTCCACTCCAACCAAATAGAATCTCAGTCTAGTCCAACGCTTTTTCCGAGTATGTACCTCCATCCGGTCCAGTCCAAAATGGCTTCAGTCCAGTTCCTTCACTGGTCACTAACCTCGGCGGAAGCCAGCAGATTACCATGGACAACCGCAAGCACCCAAGCTTCTAGCAGCTGGAGAGGCTCGGCGAAGGCACCTATGCTTCAGTGAGTCACTTGGCCCGCAGTACTGACCCACACGCTGACTGCCAGGTCTTCAAAAAGACTGCCCAGGTTTTCAAAGGTCGTAACCGCCAGATCGGCGAGTTCTTCGCGCTTAAGGAGATCCACCTGGGCTCCGAGGAGGGCACCCCATGGACGGTTATGTGCCTCTGCCCTCCTACTCTTCGCTCAGCATCTCGCCCTCTCGACCTCGTCCTGAGAACAAGTTCTCGCGCCCCTGGGATTCCCGATCATTGCCTTGTGTCCACTTATCCACTGAAAGGACGTAGCATTGCCTGAATTATGTGAATGCTGCGAGTAACACACTACTTGAGGGCCTGCGATTGCTTAAACCTTGATTGTTCAAACCTTGAACATTCTTCACTATGCCGGACGGCAACAAAGAAACAGAACGGCTGGCTATACTTGCAGGCACAGCCCCCCTGGATCCCCGAATAAGTATCAGACGTAGAAGAAGTACAGAATGGAGATCACAAGCAGCAGCGCTAGACCCAGAGTACGCTGCATGGTAGACCTCGACTTCCGCGATGCCAAAGTCGAGCGCTGTACTATGATCGCACCGCACCTCATCAGTTCACTGCGGAGCGTAGTCTCTCGAGCTTCTCGTCCGCATCAACCTTTCACGCGTAGCAACATCAGCAACGAGTGCTAGACAAGGGTGCGGCCTCCTTTCAACGGCGATAGCTGCCAACCTAGGATTTCTCGTCACGACCTACATTTGACGGATGACTACCGAACATTCCACGCAGGTCGCCGGGACATGAACCGTCCTTTGAGTCAAGGCCTTATTTCAATCCAACGGCATGGGCTACTACCAGCCCTCCAGACACAGAGGTCACCACTACCCAGGAAGACGCGAGGAAAGTGAAGAGCATTCCTATAGCTCATGGGCGGCGGATCCTATTCATTAAATGCTCTGAGAGTCAGCATGCAGATCCTTGACGCAGAATATTAACTGTAAGGCTACCTAATCCCCGCGCGGGCCACGCGTAGCATTCCCTAACCTCTCCGCAGTGATTACAAAAAGCGGACCTTCTACTACTATTGTGACGTGTACATCAACTTCGACGAGCTGGTTAAGGTTCAAGGTGTACAAGAACCGCATTTGGATGTCGGTCGTCAATCCCGCGTCCCTCGCATTCGCCGTCTGAGCTGACAGCATTCCCTCATCGTCGGTCATTAGCCTTGGCGCTATCGGTGCTAAGGAATTCCGCTCGAATGCGCCGCTGCGTCATTCTTCCAAGCTGCGAGCGGCGAGTACTATGCTGGATAGCAGCGAGACTGCCTAGTGTCCCAATCTAGGACCAAGGTTATTTCGGAGCATCGGATAAGTAGAGAACATAGACAAAAGAAGGGTCACAGATCGCGGCAATGAGCTGGAGGATACTAGGATGCATGCCGCGTTTCTTAAGGCAATATCGTACGAGGCGTTGGCATATTAAACGAACACCAGCTCTCTAGAGACCAGGATACCGACTTCCTCAACGTTACAACAAACGTGAGTAACATTCTCGGCGCCGCAGCCGACTGCATCAAGCTGTCCCGCTAATGGTGGACAGATGCGTTCCTTCCCAAGAGCAGCCCATCCTCACAGACACCCGTCCTACCAGAGAGATCAGCTACGACCTCTCCACACATGCATGCTAACATGCCTGGCTCCCACTTGAAGAGCTCGAAGACGTCAATCTCTTTCCACCAGACCGCGGCCTTGCGGACAAGTCATTCCCAGCGTCCCCAACCGGCGATGTTGCGCCCACCATTCAGCAAGCACCCAACAGAGCGTATACCCTCGTAGTTGACCCAACTCAACATCACCATTCAAGCGGAAGGTTCGGGAACATCCCAGCGCCACCAACACAAACGACCTCGCCTACTCGCAATTAATTCTACAGAAAACGACGAGCACATCAACAACAGTAACTGCGACATTGAACTTCCCGTCGTGGTTATCCCAGCCATCGGCCAGCTCGTTCCTAAACGGAAAGAGATGGGGTGGTCGATATCCTAGCAACGAGCTAGAAGTGTCTCGACGGAATCAAGAGTGGTGGCAAGCTGTTCTACTGGTCGTTCATAACCACCCTCATGGCTACCGACCTGCTCCTGGACACCATGCCACTGGAGTTCCAAGTTGGATTCAAATCGCTTTGCGGAGCGGTGGCAGACCCTATATCGCGGGATCGGACGAGGAATGGTACAAGACAACGCGCGTCGAAGGAAGAGAATGAGTCTTAAGAATATAGAGCGGGAAGGGGAGCAGCAAGGTGGAGGAATACTAGGATGCATGCCGCGCTTCCAGTCTGTAGGTCAACCAGAAAGTCGCCAAAAACGGGAACAGACACGGCATCTTATCAAAGACCAGAGCGTCAGACCAAAGCGCGACCAGAAGGGCAGCCGGAGTCTGATCAGGAATTTCGGCCTAATGTTCAGCTAGAGCCGAACTTATTAATTGAGCGACTTTTGCAACTAGACGCGGAGAGTTCAGACCAGAACACAATGGGCAAACCTACTTGTTTAGAGTTGTTTCTATGTTGATGATCTGGGAGGGGGGTTAAGAAACTCCAGAGCCTACCTCTCCAGACCGAGAGTCCGATTCAGCCAACCCGTCCTATGCTTATTCCGAAACTCAACCGGACCCACCAACTAGAGCCGGAAACTCCGCCTGGCGCCGGGTGAAAGAGACGGGATTTAAGACCCGAATTGAAAGGGACACAAGAAGCGCGACGCCAGTCATCACGTAGAATCTCGGACACACATAACACGGGTTGGTTTAACCGATACCGGCCCTCTAAAGACTAAGATGCTAATTTTCCTCAGGCTTGTGACGATATTGTCTCGACCAGTCCCGCCAAAATTCCGGAAACAATCCGGGCGAAAAGCCGCCGTTCACGCCTATTTTCACGACCGACTCCGGCCCGAACCCCGCCGCGAACCGCATGATGACCGAGTTCGAAGTTAGATTTAATTACTTCGCGGAGTGGTGGTGGGAGGGACAACTCGTGATGGACTAGAAGGAATGCGCGAAGAAGGGTAGAGCAAGTCTGCGTTGAACGGGAATAAAACAGCTTAGAGACAATTATAGAGGGGAATGAGTACAATAGCTGTAGGACTAAATAGTCGGACCTGTGTTAGGCAAGGAGACTGTGGGTTGCGAATCGGTACGATAACTGAGCAGGGCGAAATGTACAATACTCAAAATCAGACAACTTTCCATTCGATATGCTTGTTCGTGGAGGGTGAAGTTAGGGACGTAAGCTTCGGACAGAAGCAGACGACAAGTTGGCAGTGGGGCCAAAACCTCGAACTCAATGGACGCGACGGGAGACTATGCCATATCTCAAATAGCACTCTCCTAGATAAACATGTTGAGATGTACTTGAGGTGTAAAACTAGAACAGCTTCATTGTCATATCAAGAGACTAGCCGGTCCGCTAATTTCTCTGCCCTTGTCACTACCACAGAAGTCCTCCCCGCTTGTGACCTGAGATCCTGCATGGTACCGCAGGCGTCTCCAACTAGAATCGCCACCATATTCCAAGCCCATCACCCAGACAGCACAAGTGAGGCCCGCTCCAGCCTTCCCTCACTCGTAGACGCCGTGTTCGAAGTCCTCCAAGTTGTAGAACTTGGCGGTCGTTTGTTTGCTCCGAAAGGCACCCGCTTTGGTCGGACCATTGAAACGATCCACGGCCATAAGCGCGTCGAACTCACTGGCGAACTTCAGGAACACTAGGGCCTGCGCGTGGTTGCCTGCCCGGCACGGGTGGACTTTCTGCAAGATTCCGAACTACACGCACATATAATTAGCAGGCACACCACATGAAACAGGAGCAAGTGCCCTACCTTGTTCGCATAGTAGTCCCCGATCTCCTAACGGATTCCTCCGTCGTTCCTCGCCTTGTCGTCTCCGGTTCCAGAACGTTGACAATGCGTGGAACGGGGCGTGGGCGATGAGGTCCGTCATGGGCGGTCCGCAGCAAGGACGCTGCGGTAGCTAGAAGATGTTAAACCACTTCACTTTGTGGACGGTACGTGAAGCAGTCTCGTCCGAGATAGTACTGACCAGAGTGAGCTCTTGCGCTTGGACGGCTCGCCGTGAAGTCCGGGGTGTCGCTGAGCGGCGAATCCACCAACAGAGGCTAGGAGATGAGGTTTGTTATGTCTTGTTGCATCATGGACTCCGAGTGCAGCTGTGGGCGTTGCTAAGGGTGCAGTGAGTCGGGGTGGTGGTGAGCCGGAAGGTTGGTCGAGGTGAAGAGCTGGAAGTTCGGCTGAGGCGGTCAACAGTCTAAGCCAAGAACGCTGCAAAACGCGCAGGTCGTTATACCACTTCACTTGGAGGATAGTGGTTGAAAGGGTACCGCTTAACTGTATGCCCAGACGTGGAGCCTCTATAACCACAAATGAGTTGCCGCTGTCCCTCTAGATAATGCTTGTGAGGTTAGAAACAGGCGTGAGTGCTACTAGCCGCCGCCATGCCGCAGTGAAGCTGACTATGTCCTGGTGAAATGTCCCAAGGCGCTCAGCGCACCAGATGTCTTAGACGAGTCGTGGACTAGAAACTCTTTGGGTTGAAGTCCTCTAGAAGGAACTTGGCTAAGTGCGCCAGATTGGTGAAGGATGGAGGTCGAAGTCCGGTTGGCGCTTGAGGGAGGAAGCGTCATGCCGACCAATCTAAAGAATTGGCGTCAGGTCAAAAGTAGAGAAGCTCCAGAGAGAGTGTAGCTAGCTTGAGTGGTACGGCGCCCAACATGTCTTCGAGAAACTCTTATTGGTGGAGTATGTGCTGTGTCGGAGGTCCTGCGCTTTCGATAATGTTGACAAGGTTCTCAGTAATCTTCTGAGATGAGACAAGGCGCATAATCCTGTATAAGACAAGTGAGTCAATGATATAAGCGAACGAGTGTCAGGTAGTACCTTCAACTAGATGCTTCTTGCTTAAAGATATTCTGTCGCTTTGGCCTGTCGGTGGGCTGGCGGTGTATTTCTAGATCGTTGGTCCTCGCATAAATCTTAAAATTACTTCTGCAAAACTCTACGGTTCTCGGGTTTTACGATCTTCATGGGATGAGCATAGTAGTGGTTGCGAGAAGAGGCTGAATGAATATCCAAACAAGCGGAAAACTTATGCTAACAGTATGGATTGTCGTCTCTATCAGTGTAAGCCATCCCTCAGTATCTTACCCATACCTTCAACCCCAAATCTGACTGGCATCTCCTTCATGATACCGAGCTCGGCCCGTGACATTGGCGCCGTAGAGACTGAGGGTCTTGGTCAAGTGTGACGTTGAAGTGACCAACCCGGCGTGCACTCGGGTTCCACCGCCTTCCATGCCCCTCTCCGGCCCTGGAGGTCCTGGATTCCAGGCAACAGCCTACCCAAGTGCACTGACACGATTACACTGCCTAAGAAGAGTCGATTAAATTCACTAGCGTTGATGAGTAAGCCAGCTAAGCGAGTTTTTCGCCAGCTATATTGACTTGTCACCCACAGTTCCTAAACCTCAGCTCTCTTGTAAGTCTCAACTCGACCCCCATCCTTTCCTTTCTCATCACATACTGACAACCATCACAGTGCCTTTTGGCTTGGATTATGGGTAGTATCTGTAAGTTCTCTCCTCCTTCCTTCCTCTCTTCCTCTTATCACTAACATTCTTCACAGGTTATTTTCAGTTTAATCGCTGGAAGGTCCCTACGAGGACATCTCGATTATTCTAGTCTTTAGAAACCGTTCCCTGGCCGCTAGGCTTGCCTATGTCAGGGGACACAGTGTCGCTCGTATTGCACTGCCTCGGGCTGATGCGAACCTTTTTTTCATTGAATCTCTCAGCTTGTCTAGGACTTCGAAGAAGAGATCTTCCTCTAGTTCATCCAAAGCCATCTTGTCGCGTCGTGTTGTTGTTGATACTGGCTGGCGGGATTCTCGCGACCTTTACTACCATCACCACGACGACCTTCCACCGTCTGGCAGAGGCACTACAACACTTCGGGATACCGCTGTCCCTCACCCGCGAGTCGCTTGACCAGGACCACGTGTAGTTGCCAATGCGACAACGAGAGATGCAGCCTTCTAAAGAGCTAGGGATCAGAAGATTCCCCTGGAATACCAGCTGACGCCTGTCAATTCCAACGCGCCAATGCTCTCTCTTATAGGATCCGGATCCTTCTCTGCCTTCTTTGTTGCGGCCGGACCTATTGGTAACCGCTAAACCTCCAGTTTCGCGCGTGATTTTCCCACCACGTCAACCAGTATCATCTCTTTTAAAATCTAGGAACGCGTTTCGAAGCCACGGGTACTGTAGAAGAGGCAGGGGCAAAGCAGCAGGGTGAACAGACGAAAGAGTTGCCTAAGATACTCGCTCAGCTGCTCAGTAAGAATACACAACCTCTCCTACCCACCATTCCCCAAAAACAATAAAAGTCTACTCCGCATGTCGGAAACACGCATCTCAGACATCGCCGCAATGTCCTACCCATACGGCTTCGCAATCGCGCCCGCCTTGTCCGCTTCTATCTCTGGCGCGATACCACGAACAGCATCACGACGCGCTATGATCACTCTCCGACCCAATCCCGTTCACGAAAGCCAGCTCATTCTCCTATAGGAATGGCTCGAGCATCCCTCCTAGAATGGCTCGCACGATATTAGACCAATCCCTGGCTCCACCTCTTACAAAGCCAACGCGGACGCACAACAATCGCCGATCCAGTCCGAGAGACCAAGCCCTGGTGTTACATGAGATGATTATCTAGGGTCTCATAAATCGGCGTACTTGTCTCCATTGAATACGTAGGCCTTCCCCGTCCTCATGTTCAATATATAGCTCGTCAACTGAGTATCAGAATGGTGGCACTAGACGACGCGACGCGGTCTAATGCGAACAATCCCGACCTTCCCACCTAGAAAATTCAACACCCTACGCGTTACACATGGATTGCAGACCTGGCAGACACAAGGCGGAGAAGGTGGGAGAGTGAGCTCTTCCCCGAACCCAAAATCCTTCCGACACCATACCGCGCGTTTTGGTGCGGCGACCAGATCGTCTTCTACCTGTTGCAATGCTGACATCTTGAAAGGCTCCCGCGAAATCCAGCTCAGCGTCTTCCATACCGGCATCCTCCTTCCCGCCTCCTCGGAAAATCGCGATTAGATCCATCCCCAGTACATTCACAGCCTTCTGCCTCATCGACAAGCAGCATCTTATCAATCTATCATCACCGAGATCACCCTCCCCAATTCAGTGTTGTTCAATCTCACCTCAACTCGCTGCAGTCATTCCATGCACCTTGACCCAACCAAACGGCAAGACGTGGAACCGAATCCATACCTAGCAACGGCTGAGTCTCTGGCGCCTGGCGGGTATGACAGAGCATTAGGTTAGCGCATGGAATTTCGAGACATGAAGACGAAGGAAGTCTACACACGGGTTTTTGGGGGTACAAGTACTCTAGTGATCCGCTGACGGCAAATTGGACACGTCGAGGATAGGGAGAATGAAGGCCACGGCAAAGGAACACGGACTGTCGCTGATTATCTCTTGGCCTCCACCTTCGAAAGCAGATCGACATACCGCCGGGGTCTGGCCAAACACAGAAGAAGCGCAGGACCGGGGTTGGAGAAGCACTGGAGCTTACGAGATACAGGATGCTGGCACGAGCGAGCCTTTGTTGAGTAAGCACCTCGTTCATGGACATGGTCACAGTGGCACACCCGTCTGCCATCATCTTTTCAGTTTTGCCTGGCGGCCGGGAATCCTCCATGTTGCCTTCGCTCCTCTTCCCTCCACAAGGCGGGCTCGCTCAACCATCTACGCAGTCGCAACTCCAAACCACCATCTTCTCCCACGACCCCATTCGACACAATATCCTCCTTTACAAGCGTATTCCACAGGCTATTTCAGCGCCTTCAGCCTGGATCAGCTCGACGGAGGCAAAGAGGCAAGCCACACTCACTGCATTACAGTCGCCGCTCCTACTCCCCACGAAGCCTTTCTCCTAGCAGCAACGACGATCGCCATGGTGACTGCCGTTACAACTCCCTAGATAGGAACTGTGTCGACGATGACGTAGTCGGAGGAAGTACAGGCGCGCGAGGTCGCCACATCGCCAAAAGAGTCTTTGTGTGAACCGTTGTAAACTAGAACACTTCGCGCGTAGGGCACTGGGCGTTATCCAAGATTGAAACGTGGGTCTCATAACCGGGCTACAGGAGACGAATGGGAAGCGTCCGAATGCTCGAGGAGGCGGAGGCCGGATATCGTGGAGTCGAAGGTGGAGAAGATCGCGGAGAGGAGACGGACCCCGCATGACGTGTCCACCCTGATGTACCTTGGGGCGTGACCGGCAGATGAGATAGGACGTATTCAGGATACATGAGGAATGCAATGCAAGGGTTGGAGGCATGGAAAACATTCGCCAAGGGATACGATTGCTACGATCGTGGCTTGATGGGAGAAGCCGGACTACGGGAAACCCAGACAGAATCCTTTAGAGGACACCATTAGGAATTCCATTGAGGATCGGAGCTTACGGTGAAAGCGCGCAACTTGCAAGATCAAAAGAGTAGCTTGCTCTACTGTCCGTTGACAGATACTCCAGGACAAGCATCAGCTCCTAGGTAATCCGCAATCACAGTTATTGCAGCTAGCTCTCTACCGTTGTTACCATTCCCCCTCAACTCAGCTCGCCTGCGCGGATCTCCCGAACACACCCAAGCTATCAAGTCTCGCCTGGATTTAACTACCCGATGTTGCTGTCTCGATATTAACACTCGCCTTCGAAGTAAGAATCGTCAAGCCCAAGGTAGAAGGTCGAGGTCCGCGGAAACCCAGTTACGGCGAGCATTGCTATGCTCGACCACACCGTAGTCCTCTATCCGGTAGGGATCAGGTTCGGTCGCCGCTGTAAAAACAAACTGGTGGCGGGAAATTATGCGGCGTTTTAGATCTACGATGCCGTCCTGAGTGTTAGCCCCGACACAAGATCAGGCCCCTACCGCAAAGTCCGAACATGTCTACTTTAACCACCCACGAGCGCCTTCCTTGGAATAGGGTTCGAAGTACCGCTCCCAGAGAAATTTCAAGCCGCCGAGAAGGGGCATGTCCGCGTTCGCCCTTGTTTGCCTCCACTTCATAAATAACATCTACCTAGCAACCCATACCGATCCGTGTCCTGCTCTCCCTAACATACCTTAAGAAGCGTAGCCCCAAACCGAAACCAAAATTTTGACACGTCATCTGTTCACCCAAGCGTGTCTATAGCGAGAGCTAGATAAGGAGTTGGCGGTGCTGCAGCCGACAAAGGAGAGACCTTTCCAAAGTCCTGGCTCTGCCGGAATTACCAATCACCCAGGGAACCTGGAGCAGTGGTCAGCCCAAGAGCCAAGACCGTGCCTGACAGAATAACATAAAGGACTTGAGCGACGCATGGGTTTGGTATGATGCAGTTGACCGTGTCCATTGCACAGAAGTTATTCAGTTCGAGACTTTGGAGCGCGTAGGAAGTGAAGAGTCACAGACGCCCTAGCTGTCCAAATTTGGTCGATCACGTGTCCGTGTCTATCGCCCGTGGCGATGAGTCTGCCTCACGTGAACGAGGAGCAGGTGAGACGTTGTAGTTGTGGTAGCTGATATCTCGCAAATGGCAATCCTTGACCGAAGCAGGTTCTTTGAACCTTGTTATGGATTTCAAATTGGGACCCATGTGAGAAATGCCTATCTCAACATGACAACCCCGGTGTATCATGGAAGTCAAAACGTCCCCAATATGCGGGCAATGGAAGGTTTTTCCAGTTCTTTCAACAGCATGGGAACCCCGGATTGAGCCTTACTTTTGATCCTCTAATAATTTCTTTTTGGTGAGCTATCAAGGCTGGGCGTATCCAAAGAATTATGGGAAGATTCGGCTCTATCAGCCAGGGCTTTGGAAACGTTCTTGGGATGCAGAGAATAGCATTAAGTAAGTTAGGATGTTCTTCTGGCTTTCCTGTGAGATAGTCTCTAGAGAGAACGAAGGAGGCTTCCTGCGCCTGCACATTGCTCGGCAGGCTAGTATACGCAGGGTCCGCAATTTGCGACAGGCGCCTCAGTTACCGATACCATCGAGGATCGTCCCAAAGCATTTATGGTCATCGCCGCCTAGACTCCCGACGTAACCTCTAGCGCGATTCATCACTTCGACTCACGATGGTTGCGTGACAAGGTTCGCCCACAAGTTCTCGCGTTGCTCAAATATCTAGATAACCTTACTACTCGGGTTGTAACAGCTACAACCTAGGATCAACAACTCATACGGTTCACGGTCACCTACGTACAGACTTGGAGTTGCTGGCATAGTAGCTGCCTACATGCCTAGCCAGTTACAACTTCTACAGAGAGGGGTTGGGGTACGGTGGCCTACCCTGCCTAATGCTGCCTACTGCTGCCTCCAATTAGTGCTTCTGCCTATGCATACAGTCACTTCCTACGTAGTATATAGTTTGGCCTTCGGGCCCCCGAAATAAGACAGAGTTCACATCAATTTTCAACCTGAGTTTACTGTAAAGTGTGAATGAGATACAATATCTTAAAGGACGAAAATTTACCGCGCTTCGTCGAAAAGGGCAATTCAAGCTTGAAACACGAAGGATGAATGTTGGAGAAAGGGAGACTTAACCGTGAGAGTTTTGTCGGGTAATTAAATAAATAGTGCTTGGCCATCCATGCCACACCTAAAAGCCCTTAATTGCATACTTTGCTCTCTCTGGGATATTCTAAATAAGCGTCCCGAACAAACACCAACACGCGTGAGCTGTGACACTATAACCAGACCCCTCCCAACTAATTACATGTGACGCGCGCAGTTTAGTAACCTATATATACCTCATATTTTCGGCCGTTATTTCGTAAGGTGCGTCGGTGTTGACTGGGATTAATCTCTTGCCTTTTACCAGAGGTTACCGCGACCCGCGCATTACACCTTACAACCTAATCTTTGGAACACAATCTTTTTTTGCGCACGCTAACGGCTGGATGGGGGTTCGACCCCCGATGGGTCTACTCACTTTTTCTCTTTTGTTATCTTTGGTATGGATTTTCGATTCACTACTTCTGTTTTTTTGCGGGAAGGTGACGCAGACAGTGAGCGTTGTATCAAAGTAAAAGGCCTCCTAGAAGCGTGTATTTATTTCTCCATCGACCTGCCCCCTTCTCATCCCAACACGCCCCCGAAAGCCGCCCAAACCCCTTCACCATCCGGACCAGAAAAGCTGCTTAAAATACGAAACCATCGCGTAACCTCCGCGCGCCTCGAACCCGGGACGCCAGGGTGGTGAAAATAGTAACAAAAATACAAACAATAACTCAAACAAGGAAACAGTAAGTCAAACAAGGAACAATAAACCGTACAATGATACAGTAACTCGTACACTGGTCCATAACATAGCCCGCTTAGGTGCCAGATCCCTAAGGGTAAGAGGAGGTGAAAATGAATAGTATAAATAGACAATAGACCGACATATCAACTCGGACCGCAGTTTCACCGACGTTTCACAGATAGTTTGCGAGCTGGTAGCCTTCAACCTCACCGGACCTAAATATCCCTCTTACCACCCTTCACTCTTTTCCTAGCAGTGTCGCTCTCGCTATAACTAATCTAATCTCAACCCTAGGTCTTGCATTTGTCCTTAGCGGGGTCAACGCAGTTCTAGGTATACTCCATCACTCTGCTTGCAATTAACCGCATCGTCAATGCCGCCAACAACGTACTGACGAGCGGCGGTAGTATTAATGGCGCAATTCACCACACCGCGAAGCCTGACCTCCAACACGAGTGCGAGACTCTCGACGGCTGTCCTTACCTCACATCTTCACCTTATATCCTTCGCCTCCGCGCCGCACTGCCAACGGACGCGTCATCAGTGCCAGCATAACCAGAAGAGAGAGACCCCCTTCCGCTGCCGACTCTCCCTGACTGCTGCAAGATGTCAGCTCTTGTTGTCCCCTACGAATGTCCCGCTGCCCATTGGACTTGGGTATACTCGTAACGTCCAGTACAACAATGAATTTGGCACATGCAAGTTTTTCCCGCCAATGGGCTTCTTGCTTCCTTCAATACTAACCTGAAATAGATCGCGATAAAGTCAACATGATGGAAGACGCACAGAAGGCTTGCGAAGGTGTTGCTCTTCAACCCACCGGGCGGCCGCAGCCATAAATAGTGTCAGAATGGGACCGGGCAGCTGCAAAGCGTGGCTGATTGCAAGACTCATTCGCACCATGTTCTCCCCGCGGACCACTGCGCATTCTCCTCGGCATCCACATTTTCATCTCGTTGGGTGAGCTACCGCTCGTGCGAAGCCGACTTCATGAACCTGGGCTCGGCGCTGCAGCAGTCAGGTACCGCGGGAGGAAACAGCGGAATTCATAATCGCGCCGACACCAATCTGGTATCCCCGCTCGGTCCAGGGTCGCGTCGCCAAAGAGCAGGACGACACTCTCCACCACTTGAAGTGCTGGAGTTTTGGTTGAAAGGCGGAGACCTTCCTGTCCTCTTCGACCACTCTTGCTACCAATTTGGCAACGAAAAACTGGTCTCTGCACGAAGCCGAGATCATCGCCCCCAGCCAGGCATATACCGGTACTGCTCTGTCCGAGATTCCAGAACGAGCCATCCATGCTCCAGCCTCCCAGCCGTTCCAACAGCCTGGATTTCCACCGCAGGCTTTCCTATGCAACTAGGCTTCTATCACCCTCCGCCCGCAAATGGTCCACAACTGCAATTCGCCGCCCTCGGAAAGATAATTAATGGACTGGAATCGGGAGGTCTTCATGGAAGCCGTCAACATTGGCCTGGCCTGGTCACCCTTGTACGATCCCTACAACAGGCTCAAAGATCTCGACCCCAACGTCACCTGAGCCTTGAATTACAACTTAACGCTTCCTACTCCGATGGCGATGGCTCTCAGTTGGCTGAATCAAAACCAGGTGCGAATTTGGTCGGATTTGGTCATCCGCAACGTCCGAGAGACAAGCAGGGGAGTTGAAGATAACTACGAGAGTGCGCAGACCGAGGAAGGCATGGCCGTTCCCATGGAAGACCGGAAAGACATAGTCCCCGAATTGAACTCACGGGTACGGTTCCAGGGGGCCATGGGAAGTCTCTCCGAAGCTCAAGCGACGCTATACGCACGGTTCTTAACAACGTTTTTTGAATGTTTCATTTGAAATGCCCGGGGAGAAGTTTTTCCCGTTGTCATGATAGATCTCAAGCGGCTTCTGCATAACCATGTTGAGGCTGGAGCAACTAGACCACGGCTACGACAACATCCCCTACATTCCCAGGTCTTTATTGTATAGCAACAAATAAGAGCCCGCGATGTACAGGGATCTTCCGTGCTACCAAGAGGCAGCGTAATATTCAGCGAGATGTCTTCTGGGGACTTCCGGCCGACTTGCAGAGCCCCTCGACAACTGCATCGACCATCGGGGGAGGCTCGACCCAAACTTCCAGTTCCATCCCCCCGAGTCGAGACTTCTCTGCAGGACTCTTCAGGCACTGGACCCACGGAGCATTCCCCTCTCACTGAGCGTGTCCGAGGCAAGCAGCCTATCCGGGACAATGACCCAGTCACTCCTTCGGTGTCTTACCAGTTGGTTGCTGCCAGCGTTCAAACACCAGCGCTTCGCACTTGGTCTTGAACCAGACACTCTTTGACCTTTGGACCTTGGACTTTTCTCATCTTCCCACACATCCTACACTCCTTCATCCCTTCATCGTCTTGTACATCATCGTCTTGTGCATCACCGTCTTATACATCATCAAGAAGGATCACATCACCCCGCCTCGGTTCTTCTTTAAGTGTTCGCTTTCTCGATGTCGAATAGGTCAAATATGATCCTTTTCTGGATTGTAGATAGAGTTCACAGGCCGCGTCGCTGGTCGGGATGGATGTAGGGAGGCAGGAGGAGCTGGAGGTCGAAGGCTGGGCACGAAGGTGGATGCAAGGGAGCTTAATCCCAACAAATTCTACTCCACACGCTTTACAAACCACACGGAACGATGCCTAGGGATCTTTTAGGTTACCTCTACACGCTACTTAGAACAGCATATTGTTTAGAGCAACGCGGACTGGGGATTTCTATCTATTCCACAAGAAGCTAATATAAATCGTTCTTTCAAGTACCTTCACAGTGCGGATAATCCCACCCTAGAACCTAATAGAGGGCCTAACTAGGATCTCCATGGAAATGCGCAACCTAACGCCAATCTTAAGGAACCACCGCCCGTAGTTTGAGGGTTATACAGCAGTGGCCGTTCTAAACGTCTCCTCCCACTGTCGCACATGCCACAACCTTCAACTTGCCTATTGGCTCGGACTTGCAGTTCTGAGACTCGGGGGGACACAACTAAAGTATAAGTGACAGGTACACCAAACGCTGGGCCATAGTCTGGTTGTCAAGTAAAACACGCTCCACCCGCGATTGTCCGCCTTCTTTCCTCACCCAAACTTCAAGAACGCGCCGAAAACACTTCTAACACCGCGACTCCGCCTTGCAAGAGAAGGTACCCGTCCCCTCAGCCGCTGAGGTAGCTCCAGACACTAGACGCACCGCTCCAAACACCAACCTCAACACCACGAAAGCTACGCTCAAAACGCGCCCGCCACCCCGAGCCTCCTTCTAGACTTCAGATGTTTTAATTTGTAACGACTCCCCCGTGCATAGATCTTCCAGACCACGCTTATCCAGAAACAGCCGATCCAGCCATGCGCGACACCGCCTCGGACGCCTCCACCGCGCCTACCGAATCCGCTGAGGACAATGGCAGAGCCTTCAAATGCGGAGCCACCTTCGACGACATTAAGGTATTCCCCGTCCCCGGCACTGCTTTCTCCATTGTTACGAATAACATCATTCACAATAAGATCCACAATTTTTTTTTTTCGAGAGAATGGCGTACCAGGTGGCGAACCATCTTTACAAGAACATGACGCGCCCACTGGACACAGCGTTCGAGATCCTACACATAATAGCTCTTCACCTAGCCTTCACTAGGTGAAAGGTGAACCCCCCGGCCAGAGGCAGGTGAACGGGCACAGCTAGGACCTTGGCCTACACCACCGAAAATGAAACAGGAGGGAGACGACAGAGCAAAGACAACTCTGGGCAGATTCCTACCCCTTCCGCGCGAGCCTGGGAGTGCGAGACGTCCACTACCCCGTGCCAGAAGGCGCCGGCCGTGAAGCCAGTGCGAACCCGCGCCGGGGGTTTCGATCCAAGACCCAACGTGCCCAATCCTTAGAGCCAATCCTTTTCCCGAAGTTACGAAACACAAAGTAGCTCGAAGGCGCCGCCGCAATAAAAGGGAGTTCCTAAGCAAGGGCGGACAACAACCAATTCCAAGCTGCTTAAAAGAGAAGGACTCACAGCTTAGTTCTCTGTAAGAAGACTATCTGGTGTCTAAAGTAGCAACTTAAGAAGGAGCTAGCACCTTAGCCAACGCTGCTAGAGATCAAGTGGGAGGACGGAGATAACAGAGCAAAGACAACTGTGGGCCGCTTTACAACCTCAGCAGGCCTTGCTGCCTAACCCCCCCACCTTTTAACATACACCTCACCTACATCTGCATTATAACCTCAATTTATACAACCTCAATCGTACATCGCGCTCGCGTAGGCCAGCACGAAGATGGGCTGGGCCGAAGGAGCTGGCACCTTGGCCTACGTCGCTGGAGATGAAGTGCAGGGAGACGACAGAGCAAAGACAACCATAGGCCGATTCCTACAACTTCCGCGCGAGCCTGGAAGGCGCGGCAGTGGCCTGGCACAATCTACGTGTCTTAAGCGTCTTGCGCGCCTGATGTCCGCAAGTCCCTATCCGGGAAGATACCTTGCTCCCTATTAATGGGATCGACGTAGACACAGTCCCAGATCTTCTCTACGCCGTATTCTTGATTCCGGGAATTGCGGTGGAATTGAAAGCGCTGGACATCTTCGCGAGTAGTAGCTGCGATGGGGCTGCACCCAGGGGTTTTTGTCAATGGATACGACGAGATTTCGGATCCTAGTTCGTATTTCCATCCCTTTCTTGTGGATCCATCGACGGAGTTTGCTTACACCACTTACGGCAAATCCGGGATGTCATCTAGCTACTCATCGGCAGGAGTAGGCTATGGTGCTCGCTGCGAGAGTATCCTGCCGAGCCCGCTCAAGATCCGCATTAACGACTTTAGCCATGGAAAAGATTTCTTCAAGTTATGGTGCACTCCGAAGAACAGGTCAAAGACCTGTCCATTGGTCTCGGAGCCGGTCGAAGAGTCGGCTCAGAAGCGGGAGCCGAAACCCAAGAAGGCGCCCAAGCTGCTAAAGGAGGAGAGGTTTTCTTTAAGCTAAGTTAGGCGGCGATGAGCAAGTTAAAGGTCTCTCTATTGATCTCGGAGCCGGTCGAAGAGTCGGTCCAGAAGCAAGAGCCGGAACCTAAGAAGGAGCCCAAGCCGCCGAAGGAGAAGAAGCCCCAGCAACAGAAAAGAAGACTGAGGTGGTGGAAGAATCGGAACTGGAGGGGGTCCTCTGATACCATGGGCTCAACCAAGTCAGGCGCGGTGGGTGGGTTGATGTGGATGAGAGGGGGTCTTCGAGGTTTCGGCACAAACGGATGGATTGACTCCTTGCTGGGTTGGGAGATGAGACCCGGAAGGACAGTTTTTTATTTCCCATCCGCTAGCATAAGAGCAGGAAGCGGAGTGAATTAAACCAGACTTATGCCATTTCACTATTGAAACTACTCCTTAAGCCAACCTTTTGCCATGTCTTCCAAGTATAACCTCCAAGTTTTCAATCATCTTCCACCCTCTGCACCCAAATACACCTATGAATATTATTAGAGCTTAGAAGAGTAGTAATATAGAGAATATTCTCGCAACAATAGGCTTAGGGAGATAGGTTACAGATACTAGAGGGGGTGATGCTAGAAGAACAGTATGGTTTTCCTATCTGCTAGTAGAAGAATAGTAAACATGCAGCTCACGTAGATAGTAAATTAAAAGTGAGATAATATTCAGTATAGACAACGAAGTCAGTGGCACAAAACTAGTCATCTATCCGCAGAAAGGGCTGTGAACTTTTTTCCTAGGTTTGATAATCAATTCACGACCGTCCGGTGTCCACCTTCTCACTCAGTGAAAGTTTCCGTTCAATTTGAGTCTAATCATGATATCTTCATTCCATCGTTCGGGTACCACAATTCATGAAATTTCCTGCGAACAAACCCATCACCCTTTTAAAGGCTTGCCCACTGCTCCCCACCACTTCTAGCAGTGCCGCAGCCAAGTAAACACTCTCGCATCCCTCACGTCATCTCCAGATTGTTGAGATTTATTGGAGGAAGCCACTGTCTCCCATCACAACCTTGGAACCCCTCCAAATCCTCTGCACAGCCACCCCTTTAGTCGTGTGGAGGCTCAAAAACCTTCCTGGCATCCTCCTGCTCCTCGTTGAACTCAACATGCCCGTCCTCGGCCTGAGCAGGAGCGAGAGCCGGCATATGTTTATGAGCATCTTAGTTCGTGCCACCAGACCTCTTCTGCCCGTCCGCATGCTGATAAAGACGGTAGTTGTTATTGCCTGCCATGGAATAGCAGAACGTATTGGCAAGATGGCGCCCAATCTTGCCAGTCACGCCTGAAGATCCTTCATTCAACTTCTCCTGCTTCCTATCCCGCGCAAGAATCGCCCCATTCGCTGAGAATACAGGCAACTGTTTCTTGACCACCGCATGTTGTGCTTGAGCCGACAATTTCGGGAAAGCCAGCCAGATGCCGCAGAAAGTCAAGCCTTGCATACTGACCCGATTTGTCGTCCTAACTTTCCTGTTTCCGCAGCGCGTCGTCCAGTACTCGGCGTATCCGTCTCTGTTGTGGACGATGTACCCGAACGCAACACTGTCTTAGTCTGCCATTTCGGCGTCGCCGCTTAGATCATTGTTGTGGGAGTTTTCCGGATGGTTGTAAGCAGAGGCGGAGGAGGCTTTTGCACTTGCGCTTTTGGTGCTACGCAACGCCGCAACGAAATAGGGAAAGCAGAAGCAAACTCAGCTGGGACGTTATGCTTTCCGGCCTGCTTTGCGGCAGCCATGGTAATCTTCTTGATGCCGCCCACGGCGGGCCTTTAGCCCTTAGTACCGTCCCGTGGATCCCCCCCAGGCGCCTAGGCAAACTTCAGACCGCCAGTATAGATCATGCCATCGCCTGAGCTTCGGATTGGCTTCCCATGCCCAGCTGGAAGTGTTCCCACCAGCTCAATTCGCGGGTAGATGTCCTTTCGGTCCTCCATGGGAGTTAGCAACGGCGATGGCTCTACCGTGATGGTCACGACAACGGTTCGGGCGATTGTCGCGGCGAGTTTTCAGGGTGTCGTCGAGTGACAGATTGAAGTTTTCGACCGCTATTCAGAAACAATGATCACAACTCCAGGAAGGAAGTTTGCTTTCCGGCCTTCTTCGCGACAGCCAAAGTAATCTTCTTGACGCCGCCGACGACGGACAGAGCAGCAGCGGTAAGTTCACGGCGATGGCGACGACGTTCGTTCGTGCGGTTGCCACGGCGGGTGCAACAGGGGGTCTTCACGATGTCGTCGAGCGACTGGTTGAGCTTGTCGGCCATTATACAGAATGAGGATAATGCCAGTTGGGACGTTGTGTTTTCCGGTCTGCTTTACGGCAGCCTTGGTGATCTTTCTGACGCCGTCGACGGAGGGCGGAGCAGCAGCGGTAGCCTTGTCGCAACGGCGGGTCTTTAGGATGTCGTCGAGTGGCAAAATGGGCTTTCCGGTAGGCTTCGTGGCAGCCTTAGTAATCTTCTTGACGCCGCCGGCAAGTGGAGGAGCAGCGGTTGCTTTACCGCGATGGCGACGACGACGGTTCGGGCGGTTGTCGCGGCGAGTCTTCAGGATACCGTTGAGCGACTGGTTGAGTTTGTCGGCCATTAAGCAGAAAGAAGGCAACGCCAATTCGGACTTTGTGCTTTCTGGTCTGCTTTGCAACGGCCTTAGTAATCTTCTTGACGCCGCCGGCAGGTGGAGCAGCAGCGGTGGCCTTGCTGCCACGGCGGGTTCTCAGGATCTCATCGAGTGACTGATCGAGCTTTTCAGTCAAGGTAACCTCAGTGGGACGTTTTGTTTTCCGGTCCGCTTTACAGTCGCCATGGTGGTTTTCTTGACGCCGCCGACTGGGGTAGTAGCAGTGGTGGCTCTGAAGCGATGGGAACAACGATGGTTCGGGCGGTTGTCGTGACGGGTCTTCGGTATGTAGTGGTCGTGTGGTAGGCTCTGCTTGCCGGCCAACGTGCGAGAGGTAGTTCCTCCAGTGAAGTTGTTGTGCTTTCCGGTCTGCTTTGCAACAGTCTTAGTGATCTTCTTGACGTCGTCGACAGGCGGAGCAGCGTCCATGACTTCGCCATCACAGCGCGTCTTGAGGATGTCGTCGAGTGGCTGATTGGACATCTTCTCAGTTACCCAGAAAGATAGCAACGCCAGTTGGGGCGTTATGCTTTCCGGTCTGCTTTGCAGCAGCCATAGTAATCTTCTTGACGCTGCCTGTACCATCGGGCGTCCGCCAAACCATCAACTCCTCGAACAGCCATGGTGACCACCTTTATGAATAAGATAGCGCGACCGACATCTCCGCCCTTCTCAGCTCCGGATCTAATCCAAACCGTCTAAAGCCTCGTCACGTCGGCGCCGGCGTCTAGCAGCAGGTTTACCGCACGGATGTCGCTAAGCAGGCAGGTGTAGTAGCATTGGCTGCCGTAGTTCTGGTGCATGCGCTTGATCTAAAAGGGTCTCGGTGGTGAGCTTGGAGAGTGTGGTCCTTTCGTAGACTGAGTCGACGACGTTGGATTCTGCGACGCGCGAGAGGAGGATTTGGAGCATGCGATGGTGGTCTTCGCGACTTGGGCGGTTGTCACGGCGGGTCTTCATTCTGTCGTCGAGCGGCTGGTTGAGGTTGTTGGTCATTGTGATTGATGGTTCGACGTTGATAGAATGAAGGGGTTGTTTGGAAATCGTCCGTGAGGGCCGTTGGTGAGGACAGTGGATATTCTGCAGTTGCACTAGCCAACTTGCAACTTGCAGGATAGCACCGTCGTCCGGTCGCAAATTGGTAGCGCTCTAGCCGTAACCTGACAGCAAGCAGTTACAGTCGCAACTCAAAGGGATCTCTTCTTCTTCTTTGACGACCCAGACAAGCTGAGTAGATCGAAAAAGGTGCGCATCAGCTCGAGATAGTGCAATACGAGCGACACGATGTCCCGAAGAACAGGTAATTCCAAAAATTGGGTGCCGGCTCACTCGATACCACCGGTATGAAAAAAGAGAAAGGGTTCGCGGGTGCGGGCTGCTGAAGTAGTAGTGGATTTTTAAGCGAGGCTTGGCATTGCGTGACGTCACAACTTAAACCTATCCTAAAGACTCCCAAAAGGCTCAGAACCGTGGTTACTTTAGCCATATCCGATGCAACCCATACCACTTAGCATTATGCAAGCGTGTGAAGATTACCGCGCACCATTTGAGAAAGCAGGTGTTGAAGTAAATCCTTAATTAGATTCGACTCGAGGGGCAGAGCCCATATATATTATGGAAGTAGTCCTGCACGTAATCGGTAGCCTCGCAAGTCACGTGTCCAGGAGAGTTGTATTGATACCTCCCACCAGCACGTATGTTTAGTTCAGCTGGCCTAGAATGGTGGAACTGGTCTGGACGAGCACCACAGAAGCCTAACATGGAAAACCGAATGTCGATTCGATCTCCAGGCTTGCCCGCGCCGAACCGAAGAACGATATTGTGAAGCGGTCGAATGATTTCACCACTTTAATGATTCTCTCGGCGGTAGCTGGGGCACAGATGTCGGCTCAGGTCGAGACTTGTAGAGAGTGAGTCTGTGGACAGCTTGATGGGCATGGTTCTTGGTTTCCCAACTTATCGATTTTATACCAGATTGTTCACAAGACGGCAGGAAAACACAGCGTGGAAGCTGCTAGCTCCGCCCGCAACAGATTCTTGCATCTCGATTCCAAACTTTTCCTCTCCAGATGCGACGAAATTCCTGCCGATTCCCGGCCAGCGGCGGTGGAGACCGATATTAAGTGTGAGGGCGGTGGCTAGAGAGCTGCCGTTGATTACCCATCTCCTCATCCTGCCCGAAGGTGGTCAAGATCTGCTTCTTGCCTTGTCCACCAATCTTTCCTCTAGAAGGTGTTTATCCTGAGCTGACGGCCATGCCAGGTTTCTTGGCGTTCGGGGCCTTGGATCGCATATAGTCTGACATTGCAGGAGGTTGAGTCCAGCGACGTTGACGGATATGTATGGCACCTGGCAGACTTCCTCCTTCCAGATCTCCACGTGTGATGCCGTCTCGCTGCTTCCCGTGACACCGCATCTGGCGTTGTTTCCGCAAGGTAGTTTGTTGTTCTCCTTCTAGCCCGCGATGAAATCCCTCAATCAGGCTCTCACTTCGAGGTCTCCTTGCCGCTGCCTCCAGTGGCAACGCGTCCTAGTTTGATGCCATGACCCGCAGCGTGCAAAAGAAGGTATGCCTTTAGGTGTAGTTTCGGAAAGACGCATGGATTGTCTGGTACTGAGGTCCACACGGTGGCCAGCTGAGGCAGGCGGAGATGACAAAATTGCAGATGGCAGTCATGGCTGTGCCTGCAGATCGCCTTGTCCTTTGAGGGGTGATGCAATTGTCAGCATAGGAAACAATCTTGATAAGTAGTAGAGCTCACCGTATACGGGCGAAGAGATCCTCATCTTCGTTTTCCATGCGCTGCTCAGCGGCGTCATTTTCTATGGCATCGTGATAAGGTGTGGCCGATCGAACTATAAGTCCGGAGTCTGTTGGAAATTTTTAATCTCGCGTTCTTGGATGCGTTTAACTTTCGGAGTCTTTCAGTCACGTGCAAGATTGCTCTGATGGTATATATGGGTTCTGCACCTGGACTAAATCTGATTGGGTATTCAATTCAACAGATTCCCTATTCGTAGTCTTCACATTCAGAGCTCCCTCTTTCGCATCCGTTAAAAACTTGGGAACCTCATACATTATTGCTAGGTTACCTGACATGCCGCGAGAAATCCTTAAAAAGCTCATCCTAAAGCTCAGTCATGGCAAAGCATCTATTCCGGAGCTGATACCCACCGAACCTTCCCAAAGGCGATACTAGAGTACATGAACGTTTCACCGACAAGAGAGCTACTCGTACAAATCGAACCTTGGTCAACCGGAAAGGAATCCCCAAATTCTGAACTTAGAGAATCATACAGAAAATAAATGCCAAATAGGGCATCCATCAAAAGTATGGAAAGCAAATGCAAAAGAGCAACGAGAATGATCCCGATTGCCCAAATCTCATCACCATCGTCCTTCTTGACGCGTTACATCTTTACGAGAAAGAAACATAAGGGGCCAGATATACTGCAAACAATGTCGAGACAACGATCTGGTGAGGTGGTCGAGGGACGGAATCTATTAAGGGCAAAGGGCGGCCCACAGTCGCTAAGAGAACGGCGAGGAGCTTGAACAGCGGGAAGAGGTAACGCCGAGAACAGAAAGGGTGAAGAAGCTGGCAGACTGGGAGAACGGCGCTTAATGGGGGCGAGTGCGGATAACGGAGGTGCTATTGACGCTGGAGAAGAGCAGACCCCACTAATTGCGAAGTGTCCCGCGTCCTCGCAGTCAGCTACAGCACTCTGACCTTGCGGGTTGGGGAACAGGCTACCAGGGCAGAGCCTACGCGCGGGCTGGCGGCGGCGGACAGGCTGTTGTGGTCTTTTTGGTAAGGGAAGAGGGAGTACCGAGTGAGTTGACGATGCAGGATAGAGTTGGGAGGGTTAGCGTTGAACTCGAGCAGCTGTCTTGTATCTCTGTGAGGGACGGCCTTGGGTCTTAGGCTTAATTGTTCGTGGCCGGGTTGCGTGTAGGTAGAACATGGAGAGCATTCAACATTAGTGACACCCCCTCCATCGCTCTTGTCGACATGATTGCCAGAAACCGGGAAGAAGGTGATGGGGAGACCCTTCCCTTCGTTGCTGTACAGGCCTACTCCGCGATTGAAAATACCGAAAGTGAGGGCTCCGCCGGCGTTAGTGCTCAAACAAGACAAAATATCCTTGATGCCGACGCCCTCCACGGTCATGTTCTTAGTCCAGTGACGCTGTACGGGCTCGCCGTAACGGTTCGCGTTGAAGATAGCGGTCATTCTGTCCGACCCGGCGACGAAGTGAGTACCCGATTCCGTCCAGGCGAGACTGTAGCGTCCATAGGATGCTTGTCTTAAGATCCAACGAAGCATCGCGCCTTGAATCTCGCTGATAGCTCCAGGTGTGTTGTACTTCGTCGAGTCGTGTTAGTGGTAGCTGCAAGTTCCTGCACCAAAGGCCATGATCAAGTTCTGCAGACCCTAAGGTAAGTGCAAAGAAGCTAGCCTCAAGTGCGGCGATCCGGTGTTGCGAGTCCGACTCATTCGGGTGGGTGCTGGAACCTGATGGGCTTGTTGATGGACTTCCTTCCAGCTCGGCGAGATGAGCTTGTAACCAGATCGACTATCAAAAGGACGCATATCCGCGTGTCCTCAGACTGAGCCCTGGCACAGATCGTCTCCCTGCTCGGTGACGTGAACTCGATACAATGTTAACTATCTTAAAGGATTGCTATGATGCGGATGGTGACCGTAGGGATGGACATCACGAGTGGAGACGGCGGACGCTGGCGTGTGGGCTTGACGGGGTGAGGAGTCGGCTCGACTAGTGAAAGATGTCGTCCAGCAGTGGTGAAGAAGTCGCCCAGTAGTGAAAGACAACGTGTATGACAGTGAAACACGTGTGGTGCAAGAGTGAAAGACATGGTGTTCTCCTCGTAAGGCTTCCTGACGAAGTTCCCCGTGAGCTTCGCTCAACCTGTCGAGCTTCCTCTTCAGGCGACTCGCATCGATTGATATGCTTGTCGTACGTATCCCAATCTTTTATGCCCTCCTCTCCGTCCCTTGGTTGTCCCCTCAAAGCCTCGTTCTCCGCCTCCAGAACCTCAGAGTGTGTTCGACGATCAGGCGCATGCTAATACTTCTCCCGAAGCTATGTCCCCATGCAGACGAGAGAGACGAGTTCAGCCTGGAGTAGGTTTCCGGACATGGTCGAAAGAGGAGGAGGAGGGTGTTGCCGCTTTGGCACGTCTGGTGGTTGAAGTGGGAGCGAGAACTGGTGGTCTTCCTTATTGCGATCCTGATGGCGTTCATGGAAGTGTTCTGGTTAGGCTTCTCGATGAAGTGCTTTTCGGCTGATGGTCCTCCTGGCCAACTCGCCAACGGTAACACAGCCATCTGCTTCAATTTCCATGATCGGGCTTTCTCTAGGACTCCTCCCCAGGATCTGGGACCCAACGGCAACAGCTGCTCTCAGATAACAACTGGAATCTTGCCCTTTGTAGCCAGCGCTCAGAGGTTTATGCCGACGTGACAGAGCTTCGACCAACGTCCTACAGTGATCGTGTTGTGATAGTCCCACCGCTCTCGACGCTGACGTGACATGCATGCGGTGTGGTGTCTTTGCTTCCATCGCTTCGACTGTCGTTGCCAACTGAGATGGGCTGGTGAGCACATCTATTTCGCGGCGGTTCCTTTTGGAGCCTTTCTGTGTATCTGTTATAAAGCTAGCTAGTTGTAGAATGCTCGATAGACGACGGATCTTGAGGAGGTGTTAGAGGCTAGTCGAGCTCTGCGCGTCTCTCGGAGGATGGCGTGCAGGAAAGATGTAAAAGACGTGCATCTGGCCTCAAAAAGATCTCGAGATCACGAGAGCATAGTGGTTTCTGGCGCGGAGGAAAAGTGCTTGAGGACAGCTGCCTGTAGCGGAGAGAGTGGCCTAGGGAGATCAGGCTGTCGAAGTAGGCGTCGTGTGTACGGTCGTCTGCTGCGGAGTGGCCAGGACCATCGCGTGAGGAAGATAACGAGAAGCTCGGTGGCACCACGAAGTCCGCAACAAGCATCATGCGAAGATCTTCCAACACCTCCCTGGCACCGTAGTGGATAGCCAGAGGGACGACAAGGGGACAATGTGGAGAATGAGGCATACTGGACCTTCTTGGTCGTCAGCGTCGGGTGTGGAGAAGGGGTACACCACAAAGTCGAGAGGCTTCATGCTAGTAGCAGAACGCCAACTATGAAACACACAATTGCGACAACATGAAGTCCAAATATGGAGGTCCAGAAAACAACAAAGTCCTCAAAAGTACGCGCTCTTCTCTCGCCGTCTCGTGGTGATGCAAACACAACATGACATTCCGCGAACTCTTTGCCAGAGGAAAGAAACTCTTCTTCAATCACCCGCACAAGGCGAGTCAATCAATGAAAAGATGTGTTGCTCAAAGAGCGGGCCAGCAAAAATTGTGCCAGTGAAGCAGCCGAAGCCGGTTCGATAGCAGCCCGTCGCCGCGTTGTGCAATGCGAGACAGTCTGCCAGGTGTCCGGATTCATGAGCTCGACCACCCTGACGATGTAAGTATAGAAAGAGGAGAGGTTCAGAGGGGAGATGGGCTTATATGGGTGGGTGAAAGTCTGCCAAGGCGCCAGTCACTAGCGTATGGAAGGTCGTGGAAGGTAAAGCAAGCTGCTGCCTGGCGTCTAGTGTCGGGTTGCAGCTTGCTAGTGGAAGGGCGGCTCAGGGCAGCTTAGGGATCACGTGGACAACGTTGAGTGTCGAAAAACCAAGCAGAATGCCACTTACGGAACTTTTGCTGCAATAGCGTCACATTAGATATCCTTAAAGACTGGCGAAGCAATGATACGGGCGTCATAAAATTCATAGATTATCAAGTATGGCAGAGAGTATTGTATAACTCCTGGAACACGATCCCTCGTAGTAAAACGCAACTAGGGGATGCTGAGCGAGCACGATAGCACAACAACAGGGCTCCAGAGTAAGATTTTGAAACATTGGGAAACACTAGTAGCGCGCAGAAGCCGAACGTAACGCTGCAGGAAGGGAGTCAGGACGATTGACATCCAGTAATGGACGGCAACCTACTGGCGACGACGGACAGCGCGGGCATGTCAGGGCCGGGCCGAAAACTCATCCTCACGGGCCCGAGACCACCTCGCTAGGGATACCGTACTGTTGTTCCGTCCGCTACAAAATTTGCTGTCTCTTCCCACCATTCATTCCCGGTCACTAACTCACTGTCGAAGACAAGCCTCAGCCCCGCCATCGACGCCACGACCGCATTTGCCCGCGAGAACACAACCCGCTAGTGAAGTAGCCTCCTGCAATATGCCTTCCACATCCTTTAGCTTATTTGAATCTATTGCAAGATATATTCTGCAAAGGAGATTAAGATTTTGAAGCAGAATGGCAGAATCCCCGAACCCTGACTGTTCCGCATCGAGCTAACAGAAGACAGCATTCCCAGGACAGTTTCTCCCCGCCCTCAACGGCAGACATGCATTTCTATCTCTGTGTACGACAGTTTGGTTGAATTGTTCTTCTCCGCTGACTTAGCAGGATTCCGTCCGATCAGCCTAGTCCCCAGCCTAGATATATCTAATCCTAAAAAGCTCCAGCAGTGCCACCTCGCACTCTTTGCGGTTGTGGCAACCTTTCCAAACGAGACCTCACATCCCCCGGTACATCGCAATACAATCTTCTTCGTCCGCGACCCAATTAAACGTCATGCCTCTCAAACGAGCGCTTCGATTATACAAAAGTCATTGCTGAATTATACGCACCTTCATCAGCATTCCCGCAACCACCAAGTCGCAACTAGCAAACTCAGGCCGCACCTTGCCGTAATAAAGAGCCAGAGTTTCACAAGAAGGGGTCCAAACGATGAAGGAGAAAACTCAAAGAGCTTGCCTCCAAACTCAAGATTCGAAGCATGGAATCCATTCCCCTCTTGGAGAGGCCTTTCTTGATTCAAATGCACGTTCGCAGCTATTGGAAGACGATGACGATATGAAGCGCAGTTGTAAAGGCGGAGCACAGGGTCGCCTCGCACTGCCCGTGCCATTCTAGGCGAAGCAGGACCCATCTGTTGAGGCATCTTCAAACGCGCTCTTGCGTCAAGCCGCGGACCAGAATGCTCGTGCTCGGCACCGCACCTATACAACAAACACACCACTCATATAATCGCCGCAAGACCGCGGATCCCACTCGGGCCCTTCATTGGCAAGAATCGACTGCGCAATCGAAGAGATGGAGCACCAAGCGGAAGAACTCTCGGCTTACAACCAACGCTATAGCTAGCATGTCCTTAGTTGAGAAAGCTAGCACCGATTGCCAGTATCCGCATTTGGGGTTGCTTGAATTCCGGTATCACCCACACTCAGGGTTTCCGGCCTACGTGCCTAGCCAATTACAACTTCTACAGAGAGGGGTTGGGGTACGGTGGCCTACCCTGCCTACCGCTGCCTACTGCTGCCTCTAATTAGTACTTATGCCTACGCTCCCTATGTAGTATATAGTCTGCTCGTACGGCTTCACAAATCAAACAGAGTTCACGTCAATTTGCAACCTAAGTCCCACCTTGCTGCCCTGACTTGACGATGGTCGGGAGCTTGGAGGAAAGAGAGGTATAAGACAATCATGTTACTAAGATATCATAGCATAGAATTCAGAACATCAAGCATGAGATTTTGCAACATCAAGATGAAAGATGGTCATCATTTGTATCGAAGGTCCGAAATGAGACTGGACAACCTCATGACTTACTGTACTTTTGATTTATACAAGGTGCGAATTGTGTATCCAACTATATAACTTGGCAACATACGATGAATCCAAATATCCGTTGGCTGCTCCTTCTGATAATATGTCCAGGCTACGCAGAAAACCCTCAAATCTGAACGTCCCCATACTATAAAAACCTAATTCACGATCTCTCCTTACAGTTCACACTGCCCATTAGACCTCTACATTGTTCACCACATAAACTCACCGATGTCCTTTCACTTTGTGCAATTATAGATGCCGAATTCATTTTATCGTGCTACATTGTGTGATTCTTCTGGGAAAGACGATATATTTTAGGTTCCCCTTTCCCCTTACCACCACCATCCTTCTAAGCTCCAAAACAATCATAATCTCAAATCACACTTGCACAACAACACAAAACTATTAATACATTACACCCTTGGCACACAAACCAGCACAATGCCTTCACAAACACCTCGGCATGGCTCCCGCAAGGACGATCGCAACCGCCCTCCTCGACAATATCCCATCGAAGAAATCATCGATGGTGTAGAGGACATGTTCAAAAACGGTAGATGCCGAGAGCGCTCCCATCGAGAGCATCATGACAACCGGGGAGAATTTCGTCCGACCTCGCATCCCCCTAGATCTCATCAAGATCCCAGGACGAAGCGATCCCAACAGCGGCCAGCGTCTCATCAATCTAAAGACCAGCGCAAAGACTTCCTGGGACAGCCCAAGATCATCAGTGATGACGGCACCACCGACTATCCCAACATGCATACCTGGATCAGCTTGCGTGAGAGCTGCAACAGCCTCATTTCTGGCTACGATACGCTCGAATTTCGGTATGAAAATCTGAGCGAAGCGACACAATGTGCCCTCCTCCGCACTCCCAACCCCATCGAGCGCTTCACGATCCGCTGTGTCCTTCATCCCGCTCCCTTCCCTCACGTTCTCAAGATTCGGGAGATGTACTTGGCTGAGCTGCGGATGGCAAACGCGGCGCTCAAGTCCATTGCCCGGAACGAAGATGGTAAGACTCCAACCAACAAAGAGCGTCTCGCTACCATCTTCACAGAAGTTGCCGACCATCTACGAGTTGCTGACCGTAGTCTTACTGATGTGACTGGCGTTATAGATGAGTTGAAGCGGCAGGATAAGATCCAGAGGGATATGGATGCGGGGAATTGGATGGGGGATGAGCAGAAGAAGTGGCGAGCGGACCAGCGTAAGGCACTTTGGCATGAGATCTATGATGAGTTGGAGAAGGAGGTCCCGCTGAAAGAGGCGGTGCTGGGAACTGTCAAGAAATGGGAGGGGAAGACGGATTAGCCCTCCGGAAGGCCCTCAAGGTCATATCCGTGAGCGTAGCCTGATGACGTAGCTCAAGCAATCTGAAGACAGGAAGTTATGGGGTGTTCAATACAGGCGAGTTCCTTTGAGCTTCCAGTGGGTAAGAAGTCTACCACCCCTAGAGGTTCTCCGACGACCTGTCTAGGTACGCAGTGCGGCACCAACGCATAATCAATTTGAATGACCGACATTCGGTATATTCTAAATCATAAGTACCTATCTTTGAGACTCATGATGTGTAATCCGTGATCTTTGACATTGCTATTTTTGCATTTACGAATCTTTAGACGACCTCAAACCGCACTACCGAGTTGGAAAAGCACTACAGTTCCATAGTATCCAATATACATCATCTAGTCTATTACATCATGTCTACTACTACCCTAGCGCTTTGGAGGACCACAAACAGTGGCGTCAGCTTCTCATTCACTACATGTTCACGCGTCAATTCATATTGCAACGCTATGATGGTCATGGAGAGAAGGAACAACGGCTTCAATTTGAGTTACTCTCATATCACAGGCTCTAGAAAAGACATCCTCTCGTCTCAAAAGCCTCCACCCCCGGGAGTCTTCCACAACACTATCCCATTCATCAGCCAGCTCCCCAAACTCTCCAGAACATGATGTACGCGTCAGCGTAATAGTAGACGGTCAATTTCTAGTCCTGCTTGTGGTGTATTAGCCCAAGCCCTCTATCTCCCTTCGTCCAAACTTACCCAAACTACCACCTAAACCGCCCGCTCACACTCCGCCACAGCCTCCCCCCCCTCACACGCAGTCTCCGCCAAACACCACCCCGCTGCCGTCGCGCCACCCGCTCATCCTGCTCTCTGCCGAGCCTATTTTGCTCGCGAGCGGCCTCGAGGTCGATATCAGGTTCGGGGCGCGGCTATAGCAGGTCAGGCTCTGTACCCAACATCTCAACGAGGCGTAGAAGATCATCTTACAGGAGGGTTCGGTCTGGCCCGCGTGCCTTGGACAACAGTATACCAGTGCAAGCTATCGCCGCGGTACGCGGGCACGCGGACGGGCGGATCGAGGTACTGGAGGGACTGTGGCGGCGACGGCGGGGTGTTGTCGGATATGGACACTGTGTTGGCTTAGGAGATGCTTCGGTGACAAGGAGGGGAGAATTTGCGTACTTTTTGTGGTCTTTGGGGTACTCTGCGTATGTTTATGGGGTCTTTGAGTTAATGCTGAGCTTGTAGTGCTGCTGTTGTGACTGGGACAATCGGAGAGGGAAGATTGGAGGAGCAGGCCAGCAGATTTGAAAGGGCACCTATGTTGCCAAGCCATTCTCGGTGGTAACAAGAGTTTTAAGGACTTGGGCACGCTCGGAAAAGTGGCACACTAATCATGCGTTCTGTCTTCTCTAGTCGTGTGTACACCTGTCTGCCACTGTTTGAGGTGCTTCAACAAGTTTCCACATAGACCAAAGTCAAAAGCTTCTGTCCCATTCGTATTTTTGAATATACTTTAAGGCACCCCAAGCGGTGGCACACAGGTGTACACACGGCTGGGGTACTTGATGGATGTGCCACTTTTTTCACACCCTATGGCGCAGACGCACTAGTGCTAAGCGAGTTTTCGCGTCCTTTTCTACCCCGTCGCGTCCTGCTGTGCTTCCTCACAACATCCTCCTCCTCTCCATTGACAGCATGGAGTTCTGGATTGAGCCACCAATCCGCGACACGCAGAGCGTGGTCGACGTAAGTTTATTTCCTCCTCACCCGTGCATTGTTAACTAACAAGCAACAGGATCTAAATACCCGCTTGCCGCCTCGTGAAGAGCCCACTGTCCTCGTCACCAGCGTTGTGATCCTGACCTCCAGCGCTGCTCCCGTCACCTCTACGATCGTCGTTTCTAGCGACGCGTCGGCCGGCCAGTGCTCTGCTCACCTGGCTGGTATTTCATTCACGATGACGAGCCCGAACTCTGCACCGGCATCACCCTACTTGCAATTGCCGCCACAACCATCATCAGCGGCCATGGCGGGCCGGCCTTCAGCACTCGCACTGCTACGCGTCCAACATCAAGCTGCTAGTCCCATGGGATCTGTGCCAATGAACCGGAAGCGTGACGAAGCCAGCCTGGCCTTTCGCAATGATATGAGGATTGGCGAACAGAGTTGGTAAGCACTCCATCATGTCTCTATCATCAGCACTTGCTCACGTCATGATATGAAATACGAGAACATCTTGGCTCCCCACAAAGGCTGCTCGAGCAGGATCCTCCGTGACAGCATCTACCGTGACAGCAGCGGCAATGGACGTGGTGTTGGCTTCGCTCGGTTCGATCTTCACTTCACACAACGTCGGCTCGAGTAGAATCCTTCGTGACAGCTTCTGAATTGGGTGTTGGTTTCGCTCGGTAGGTCGCTCACTCATCCACCAGCATTTCTTGCGCTGACAAAACACTTCTCGGAAGATCTGTGAAGAGATCATCCGCAACTTCAACAACACCCCGATATCGAAGCCCGGAGGCGAAGAGCACTTCATCTAGATCCGCTACTCGGACGTCCACGAGCAGGAGTTGCTCAAACAGCAGACTGCCGCTTGCCGCCAGCTGGGGTATGCGGTCGTGTTTGTTCTTTAGTAAGTTCACCGTGCACTACCTCGAGCACACCATTCATCGGGACTAATCAGTAACAGAGGATCAAGGCTGTTTTTAGTTTTCAAATTTAATCGGACCGTGTGACAGCATCTCCCTTGCTACTGACCACTTTGGTGTGCACCCCTATCGCAAGACCCCCTCGAGAATCTCTCAGCCCCGTCTCAAACTTCATCCACGTTGACATCTAGCTTGCCACGGCTTTAGAAAAACACGCAACAAGCGCTCTGACGTTGCTCACTTATCTCACACTGTCGGCTGAGTAAACACCGGTCTGCACTTTAGTGGTAGCCCGGTCACACTCGGCCAAGATCAACAAGCCAGACTATAACGCGTCTGCAACATCAATTTGCTTGCGCCGAACGTCTTGGCTGACATCTCCACAAGTATAAGGTAATTCAATTCCACGTCCTATTGGCTTTCTGCCCTTCTTCTCCACGTCGCTTTTCTACTGTACTCCTCCCCATGCTTCCCCCCCTTCATTCACTTCACGTCGCGCTTTCGGTCCGACGCATCCTCGTCCTCATTCCATTCCTCATCCCTTCACCCCATCCTCCATGTCACATCAAGACACCACATCGGCCAGATACCAACAACTCGATCTCCCTGCGAGCCCGTTGTAGAGAGCCTGGCCAAGAGCGAGGGCCGCCTCCCTTCGGGGAGGATTGGCCACGAGTTGTTACAAACAGGTAGCATAACGCTAGAACAATGACATTCCACGTTGCCTAACCTCGTTGGGAGCGATGGATGTCGAGCTCTGCAGTGGCGTTGTAGCTCGGACTTAGAACGGTGTGAGAGGCGTAGTCCCTGCCGCAGTCAACCCGCCTCGGCGGGGTTTAAATGGCGTTTCAACAAGTACCAGCTAGATTGTTTGGCTCATACATGCTTCTTTGTAGAAGCTTTTGTTATGCTTCTTATATCAATACTACTCTTTGATCTTCAAATGTTCCACCTTTGCACTATGAATGTCCACTCCTTGCCACTGCATGGGGTGTTCCTATACGCTTTTCAAGCTCCTCTTGCGATCCCTTTGACTGACTGAGAACATGTTGGTTAGGGTCCTCCTCACGCTGGCGTTGAGGCAGCAAGAGTAGAGCCTGAGTAGTGCTGTATCCATGTGCACCCAAATTGATGATGCAGTACGGTAACTGGCGGAGTAACAAAGCCATTCCAGTCACATATTCGGTCTTCATCCAAGGTGAATTTTATTCACAGGCGTGAATAAAGCTGCTACCGCAGCCCTGCTGTAAGGCCTCGCAGAGGCATGAAGCTCGCATGGTACGGCCTGCGGTGAAGCCATTTCAGGGCTCCCATGCCTCATTATGTGCTGCATCTACGAGTGAAGTGATGCGGGCATGGCTAAAGCGCCCACTACATCTTTTATCAAGACCCGCGGCGAAAATCTCAACTCTCCAGCAACACAACGCACATTCATCGTAAGTATTGGAATCACTTCACAATGTCGCGTCCGAAGCTAATGTCAGCCTTCTAGATCACAGTACAAGTACAATCTGCGTCCAAATCTCCCTCCAAATCCGCCTCATCCTCTTCCACCAACTCCCACATCACCGAAACCAGCCTCCAGCGCCCAAACCTCCACCACGCCCCACCGCCCTAGGAGCCATGTCGAAGCACCGGTGGACCGAGCAGACCCTCGAGCCGGAAGAGTTCACGCCCAAGGGCTGGACCTTCGAGATCCACGAAGACGGCGCGTTCGGCGAGGTCAGCGCGTTCATGAGAAACGGGGAGGACAAGGCCCGGGAGAGGATACGCCTCGGTGGCCGGCTGAGGGACGCCAGGGGCCCTCCGGCGGTGGAAGACAAGGAGAACGTAGACCCGAACATTGGCGAGTAGCTGGGGACGACGGCCCGTACATCTCGATAGTAGCTCCGTTCGCGCTCTGTCTCTCAATTCAATCGGCACGGTCCGCTGCTTTTGCGACAACTACACACTGGCTTTCCTCTCCTCTACGTAGTGACTCGTGCAACCACCGCTACTTCTTGTCTATCAGTCCATTTTATAGTATCTATTACAATCTTCCTACGGCTCAGCACCCTACGACTCGACCTCCTCGCGAGCTTGTCGTAGGTAGCAAAGAGCCAATATTGAGGGCCGCCGCTCTTCCTGGGGCGGATTGGCCACGAGCTACAGAGTAGGCCGCACCGTACGAATCCGCAATTGAAATCACCAACGCGTTGCAGCCGGACGGTTCTGGCAGACCCGAGCTCAGGGGATAGGGCTGCCGTGTAGAACGACAGTTGGCGCTGGGTTGAGTTTGGCTCATACATCTTAGCTTCAGGTTCATCAAGGTAATTTATTTTCCCCAATCGTACTTCCATTCACTCCCCTCTTTCCATGATCACGTCAATTCCGCGTCTATTGCACTTCATCTCGGGCTATGTTGCGTTCCTCTTTGGCTCGATAGCTCACGACTCGACCTCCTCGCGAGCCCGTCGTGGTTACCGAGAGCCTAGATTGAAGGCTCCCATTCCTCAGGGAATGGCCGGCCACGTCGCAGGCCCCCGCTAGTTTGCACAGGCTCGCGGGGTTTCCTGCGATAATGAGCTCCAGACTAAACCACAACGGACGTTTCCCTATGCTGTTGTAGCCGTGAGGCTCCGGGAGTTTGGGCTCACACATTTTCTTTTGGTAGATCTTCTCTGTTGTTTTCTTCCAATTGGAAGCAATTCCCTCATTGATTTCCATTTCTCTTCGTCTCTTCTCGCATGTCATGCTTCGCAACGGCTGCACCCCCAACGATTCAATCTCCTGGCGAGCTTGTCGTGGGCAGTAGCGTCAAGACGAAAGGCCGCCGTCGCAGTTGCGACGGACTGGCTGACGTCGAAAGACAGTGGGTTTCAGAATAGACTACAACGAATGAAAGCGTTTCGTCGTAGCCGTACAGTTCTGGTAGTATGTAGTGCGCTACTGCGAAAGGAACTTAACCGGCTGGGTTGAGTTTGACCCACACATTTCAACTTAAGATAGATTTACGTAATAATCAATGCAATCTTGAACAACTTCTCATTCTTGCGTATCGTGATTCATGCTTCTTGTGCACTGCAGTGGCTTCGTCGCCTTTCGGCGCGGATGTGCTCGACGTTATGCCGTCGGCGATACAGGCAAGAGTAATAGGCTCCTGAAGACAGACAGCTGACGTCCACATTAAGGTGATTTTTAGCCCATCCTGCAATGTCATGACAGTACTCTCATTGTAGCCGCGAATTTTGTGTCTGAGTCCACGGCCTTGTAGTGCTTTGCATGCAATCGAACCGACTGGGTCGTTTGGCGGATACACCATTTCAGGCACGCAGAGCCGCTAATACCGGCCTCTGAGAGTAGCTGAACGCTTCTCTCGGTGATCTGCTAAGCAACTCGCAGTCCCGAATCATCCTCGGATCACTGTTCACCGCCGTCCCATGCTTCGTCGCTTAGCAATGCGGCGGTAATATATCAATTCGAGTCTCGGGCGGAGAAGAGGGAAGATATAGCACTGACTCGAGAGCGACACATGGAGCGGTATTCATTTTTCATTTCTTTGCGGGTGATAGCACACTACAGAGACGCTGAATGTGTATCTTGATGAAGCAATCTGGACCTCTGTCGCCTGAATGAGCGCAACCATTTCCCCCCAACCCATTTCGCCGAAGTTCAAGGTCTGCTCCAGAAGAGGGCTAGGGAGGATGGTACTTCCTGACACGTAGCAAGGGAATCAGAGTAGGCACATCCCTTGGACTCCCTCTGTGGGTTGCTCTCCAAGCTCTTCCAAAACCGTTTTAGAGCAGAAGATGCGATAGGTGAATCGAATACGCCGCTAGGATCTCGCTGAGGTTGGGTAGATATACAGATACAAGGGCCCAGAGACGCGGTCATGGTGAATTTCGGCCAAAGCCTTCTACCCTTCCCCGCTGGCTTCCCTCTGTAAAATGGGAGAGTATATAGACCGAGGGATTCGAAGGACTTTGCGGAAGGCCACGAACGTTACTACTTAGTGCTGTCCGCTGAGGAAGCCTACTCTCCGAGGAGATTGACAGCCTGCCGTCTGCGCGGCTCAATAGGGAAGCATGGGAAGTGCGTATACAAGTCGTCAGAAGGCAGACTACGGAGCCAGAGGTACCACCATTCACAAACGAAGTGGAGGGGCATGCTGAGAAATTTCAATGGTAGTTGATTAAAATACTGGAGTTCTACGTCAAGGTTAATGATCCGGACACCACAACTGCGGGACCAAAGGCAAACCGAGACCGTACAACTACAAGGTCACTCCACTATGGTCACTCCACTATGAGTGCCGACCAGTCATGTTACCTCGTCTACTGCTGTGGACTAAGGTTCCCAAAAAACGGTCACCACGCTTTTCGCTCAGCGCAACCTTTAAACCTCACGCGGGAGTCTTGTTGGAGGGCGCGAAGTCGTAAATAACCATGCACACCTCAAGACCGAGACCACAAGGATAGAGAAGCAAGCGCGAAATGAAGACATCGAATTAGATTTACTACGAATTTGATACCTAGAGAAAAATGTACGAGCCAAACAACCATCCGCCTAAGTTGTATTTTCAAAGAGCCTCAACCGTACGGTCACAACGCCACTGCACCAGCCCCCCTACGGGCAGCCTGCTGCCGATCATTGCGAGCCAGGCAAAGTCATTGTTCTAGCGTTAGGAACAGTTCGGGGTCGCGGTTGCCCTTCCATCCCCGAAGGAATGGCGGCGGTTTCGATCTTGGCTCGCGCTGCGGTACGGCAAATTCGCGAGGAGATCAAGCCGTAGACAGTTGGGCCGTTGTACAGTGAGTGGAATGTAAAGGGATGGAAGCAAGCCATGCAGGCGGTCTTCGAATGGGATGAAAGCAGTGGCGACAGAAAATCGGAATTGAAGGTGAGTTAGCATGCCATTGGAGGGAATGTAGAGATGTATAAGCCAAACAACCCAACCGGTAAACCCAGTCTAAACAGGTAAGCCAAAGAAGAAAACCACAAAGGCCTCCGGCTACATCACCATTCTAGCGCTGTGGTCAGTTGGGAACTCATAGTCAGCTCGCTCCAAAGGAGCGGCGGGCTCGCGCTTGGGTGAGGTCAAATCGTGCACACAGCTGAGCCGATGAGGTGGAAAGAAGGCCTCGCGCAGCTCCTCTACGCGATCTGCTCCTTGTTGATATCGAAGCGGAACAAGACATCGTTGACAAGGTACGACTTCTTCCCAAGCTGAACGCTGGACACGCCCGAGACGTCAAGCTTCCTGTGGACCGAGTCGATGTCGTTGTAGAGAACGTCGGGGAACCGACGAAGGCCCTCTCCTTCAATTGGAAGGAATGAAGATGGAATTTTACCTGAAAATGTATGAGCCAAACAACCCCGCCGCCTAAGCCCTTCTGGTGGTGAGCGACTTCCACCCAGGACGTACGGCTACAGCGCCACTGGAACCCGCCCGCCCTTGAGCGAACGGGACCCGGCTATGTAGTTACAACACTTTTCGAACGAAGACATGCCATTGTTCGAGCGCTGTGGTCAGTTTGTGGAACTCACAGCCAGCTCGCTCCAAAGGAGCGGCGGCCTTGATCTAGGCTCGTGCGCATATCAAACGACAAGTCCACGGGTGTAGGTCGAGTCGTAGGCAGCTGAGCCGGCAATGAAGGAGTTTGTGCAAGACTTGTGTAAATGGCAAAGAGAAGAGAAAAGAAATCATATTGGATATAAGGGTATGACACTTTACTTGAGATTGTATGAGCCAAATATACCAGCCGGCTAGTGAGTACAGGGTAAAAGAAAAAGCAAACACTCCCTTCGCCGCTCCAGCGCCACAGCATCCGCTCTCGCGGGCCATGATCTAGCGCTGAGGTCACTTTGGAACTCACAGCCGGCGCGCTCCGAAGGAGCGGCGGCCTTGCTCTCGGCTCGTGCGCATATCAAACGACAGGCCTATGGGTAGGGTCATGTCGTAGGCAACGGAGCCGGATTAGAGGCATTGGACGGTAGCAGAGGAGATTTGGAGGAAAGGAGAGAGAGAAAAGCAATACGCAAGGGCAAAGGCGATGACGACAAGCAGAGACGCGAGATCGTATTCTGTAACAGAGTATCGTACAATTTCCTACCGTATTACTCAGGTTAAAATTGATGTGAACTCTGATTTCTATCGACGTCTAGCTAGTTGTATATATACTAGGGGAAGGAAGGGGGGCCACCCCTGGGTGGCGCGCTAGTAAGTTCAGCTGAACACTGCACAGCTGAGTTTTCAGCTGGGCTCTCCACAGCTGAGATCTCAGCTGTGTTCTCTACAGCTGATGTTCGGAGTAGCTTTCTAGCATATGAGTTGTTGATCCTAGGTTGTAGTGCTGCAACCTGAGTGTATTCCTCTGACCGCGATACCCCAGGCTTTCGGTGCCTTCTCCACCAGTGTCCTCCATCATCATGCACACAGAATTATCCATTGTATCTTCGATCGGCGGAGTGCGGATTCTCCCTGGGAGGAATGCTGGTAGAGCTCGAGGGGACGGGGATGGGACAACCAAGGAAGATGAGGACCAAAACCGCACTGTATCACCGGGTTAGTGAAAGAGCTCGTAGGATTGGGCGTGGTGGGTGGAGCGAAACATGACATACCTAGCGGGGGTTTCAACATTTCTGCGCAAGGCGAAAGCGTGGCTATCAGATTTGCCGCGTTTCACTATCCGCGTATTTCATCCTGGAAGGCAGAAATGTCAGTACGAGATGAGTTGTCTAGGATCACATTCAATTCATTTTAGCAAGGACATTGCAGGAAAGCGACATACCAACATCATCAACCCCGGAGTCGATATTGTTCTCATCAGCGAACTTCTTGAGCTTCGCATAAAAATACTTCTTGAGCCAGCAGTCAGCCAGGAGATATCATCGAGACGGGACCAAGTGGACAAACCCTAGCGAAGCTGACTTCATAATGAGGAAATCTTTCCTGTCGGGATAAAAGATGATGATCGAGTGTACATTAAAGGCTCCATATGCCCACACAATGGAAGCCGCGGATGCAGTTTGGCAAAGTTGTGGCACTTGATGAAGCCGAATCTAAAGGAGAGGGTTAGCGGTTGATAGCGCCAAGTAAGAAAATCACTCGCCATTTGCAGAGACTGGTCTTCAGCTCGATGATAGACTTGGAGCTCTGGATGCTCCAGAGCTGGAAAGTTGGTTAATCATGGTCGACCAAAGGGAGAAAAAATGAGCGGTATCTGCAAAAATTACGCCGGTGAAGCCCCCAAAGGAGATTCGCAAACCCCCAAACATGAAGCCGAATCTAAGGATACGAGTCAGCAGCTGAGGATGGCAGCAAGTAAAGGGTTGCTTACCCTTTGCAAAGATTGGTCTTCAGGTCGATGATAGACTTGGAGCTCTGGATGTCGCCGAAGTGCCATTCCCAAGCATGTAGCATCTCGTCGGTGGTCTATGTCGGAAAACCTGGTCAGCGACTGTTGTCCTGCGATGTCGTTAGCACATCCCTTTGTCATCTGTCAAAGGTCCAAGCAGGAAAGGTGAAGGCGGAAACATATATGCCGGCATCTTCTGCACAGTACTACGTGTGTTGCGTACGATGCCCTTTTGATCCGCAATGAGGTGAACGGTCCGGAGACCCCTCTTGTTCTCGGCGATGAGCAGGGGAGACCAGCGCAGCACTTAGGTTCTTCGCCGGAGCGTAAACACACTATGCCAGTGGTTCTCCGCTGTTCAACCGGACAGAGATATGAGACTTTGTCCTGTCCGGAAGGCTCGGTGCCTCTCTGAAGAGCTGTGAGTCGCAACGCCTCACAGACAGAAGCTTCAGACGGGAGTGGGCTAGGTGGGCGCAAAAAGGTGCGCAGATGGGGAATGGAGGGCCTTGAGGACTTACCAAAAAGAGTTTCAGGGTTGACTGGTGGACGCGGCGTTGGCCGCTGCGAAGTTTTTGGAGGAGTGAGATAGCTTACCAGGTCACATCTGACATCTCACTTTGATAGTTAGCTAGTAGGTCAATGAGAAGATCCTGGAAATGACAATAGCAAGTCAAGAAATATTCGTGGCATGAACACTGCACGGCCAAGAGCCTCGCGCCGCTCAGTTATTTTGGACACGACTTGCAGTCGAGGAGCAAATTGATCTTGGCCGTGAACGGAAGCCCCTGTGCTCCGAAGAGCGGCGAGACGACCTCCAATCGAGACAGACAATAGACTTTCGACTCTACCTCGATTGGTCGTGGCCGGTGGTGCGGGATCGTGCTAAGTGGCATGGAGTATGTGAGCGAGGAGGATAGCTTACCGAGAAGATGCCTGGAGCTTTTTTGATTGATTAGCATCATTTTCACATAGATTTATAAGCTGAGTCTCGAAACCAGATCAGTTGGAGAGGGATGTCTGTGGCCTTTGCCCCGAAACGGCCAAGGACCTCGCGCCGCTCGGTTAGCTCTGGCCAAATGGCCGACCGCGGCATGCAGTCGAGGAGCATGTTGATCTTGGCCGTGAACGGAAGCACTGTGCTCCGAAGAGCAACGAGACAACCTCCAATCGAGACAGACAACGACTTGTGACTGTGCCCCGATTGGTCGTGGCCGCGGTGTGAAACCGCTAAAGATTGTGAGAAGTGCGGAAAGTATATCGGTGGAGGCAGATGAGAGGTAACAAAGTGAACATACCTGCATTCAACGCCTGAGGAGAGAGTAGAAGCTCAAAGGTACAGTTGGAGCTCGACGAGCTGCTCCGTGGCTGAGGAGCCTTCCGAGGGAGTGAGTCCGTGGTCTGAAGCCTTGTACGACCGTCAGCAAATTGCAGGATTCGGAGCTGGTGTCTCTGAAAGCGAGGAGACCTGCAGCGAGAAGCTTACCTACGATGAGAGTTCGTCGACCTGCTTGAAGCCCCCCAGCCACTTCACCACCCGCGCAGCCAAGCAGCTGTACTGCGTCAATGCAAAGTGAATCGGATAGGAGACAGAGGCAGTACCTCAAGAAGCCCGAAAGTAGGACAGATGCGATAAGTGCAAAGGCTGACAGGAGATAGAGAGTGGGTGATGTCTGAAGGAGGCGGGGTGTAACGAGACGCGATTTGTTGGGAAGCAAAACAAGAGTGCGTACGCCAAGCCACATCACGTGTTTTGAAAAGTCCACCCACAATAACAATTATTAGGCGCGTCGTCTCCATCACTTTTTCTTCAGCCAACAGCGTCGCACATTCATTCACACACTTCCAAACCAAACAACCCCAAATTCACAACAATGGCCACGCGAGGAGGCAAGAAGGGGAAGGGCAAGAAGGCCGCTGCCGGTAAGCCTCTTGATCACTTCAACGTGCTGCGCATGTGTTCTAACGCGAGGAAGAACCAGCACCGCGCGAGATCCCCCAGGCGGTCAAAGACTTCCGGGAACTCGTCGCCCAGTACGTCGCGAGGTACAGCGACTCGCGTGCCGCTTTGCAGGCTTGCAAAGAGGAGACACCGGCGGAGCTGAGGGAGACGTGGAACGAGGTCGTCGACCTCGACAAGGAGCTGGAGGGGTTGGAGTAAGTGCACCTCTTGTGTATCTTGTAGCACATCACCTAGTGACCTAGCTAACACCTGTACAGGGAGGACGTGGAGAAGATGGAGGACCTGCGGGAGGACCTGCTGCGGTGGGTGGAGGGGAAGGCGGAGGAGGACTACATGGTCCCGAAGGAAGACGGCACGGTACGCTTATGCCTACTCTACGCTTTCTATCTCACATACTAACACGTTCTCTATTCAGCCTAACCTCCGCGTCGTCAAGGCTTCCCCGTACGAGGAGCACGCGGAGACGGTGGTCTCCTTCGCCGTCAGCTTCAGCGGGCGACGATACGCCGAGCACGTCCTCGCGGACGCGGCAGAGGAGGAGAAGAGGGGGATGAGGCCCGTCTTCTCGGAGAATGGCGCCCTGGCGCGGCCCTTGTGGCAGTACAGGGCGGGGGAGCATCCCAGGGATGCGAAGTGGCTGCATCGCCCGCGAGCCTCGACCAACCGGCGGTAGTGTGTCCTAGTAGCGCTTTTAGCGAACGGGGGCTACCGTCGCGGGGCTCAAAGGCGAAGTAGTCACGGAGGTCCTTGGTGGTGCTCCTTTGGCCTTGTAGTGGCGTAGCTGGAGTGAGGTCGGTGCTGGGAGTTTTGGGGGTTGCGTTGGTGTTGGTAGACTTTTGAGAATTTTCCGACTCTATGGGCCCCGTGCTGGGTACCGTTTCTCGAATCAAGCTCCTGTTCTTCTGCATGATTCAACATTGAACCTACTGTGAGTAAGACTGTGACTCTGAGTTTGATTCTCTTCATTCTGCTTCCTACGTATGCATCATTGCAACTTAATAGACTTCATGACGCACGAGTAATGTTGTTTGAAGGATCTCAACACGCTTCTGCATCTCAGAACCGGATGTCTTGTCCCATCGTACGTAAGCTAGAAAGCGGTAAGAAGTATCTCATAATCTCTTCAAAATCACATCATCATTCTGTTGATTCACTTTCGGCGCCGTCTGTATGGTCTCAGCATCCTTCCAAAAATGTAGATATGGTACATAGTTCCAACATATGGCTATCGGGTACGCGTAAGAAGTAGTCCTCATTTACCCTAATATCAGCAGATGCTTCAGGTCCAGGCGAGATCGCATCATCACTGACAGTCGCTCAACGCCGTCTGCATGCACTCAGCATATTTCCAGAAATCTACATACAATGTCACGTTCCACCGCGCAGAGACCAAATAGCGGTAAAAGGTATACACTATTTTCACATCATCATCAAATTCTGTTCCCTTTAGCGTTTAGTTGATAACGTTTGAGGTACCTCAACATCTTCCTAGCGTTACAGATCAAATGCATTATTCCGAAGTGTATATACCAGTCCATACTCCTGATTTCATGATTGATAGGCACATGTCACCGTCTGTAGTGCCTTATAGGATCAAATGAGACATATATGAGATGTGCATTTCTCAGTTGCGGAAATCGAAGTGTGGTCAAAATGATGGTCTTGGGAGGTAGTCGCACCCGTCTGAGAGGCCTTAACAAAGAACGCGACATTAAGACAAGGTGTAAGATCTCAGACCCCTAATGCAAAACCGCAGTAGAAACTCCACGTTTTGCAGTCCTTGCCCCCGTCTGGAAGGTCTAAATGAAGAACCCATTACTGTGATAAAATAGAAGATCTCACAGGCTGACATCAAAGCGCAGGAGAAACTCTACTTTTAGTACTCGTTGCCATCGTCTGCGAGGCCTCAAGGCCATGTTTAGAAAAATACGGGATGTCAGATGCAGAGCACTGTAGATTGGACATGCGTAAAAATCATACTCTTGACAAGTACACACCGCCGCCTGTCGTGCCCTAAAGAGATACTCTGAGAACCGTCCGTGTGTAAGAGGCTCAAGGCCGTGAATTAGGTGGCATCATCACGAGTTTTCTTGGAGAGCACTTACGGCTGTCTGCTAAGCCTCAACATTTATTTTAAAGCGGAAGGATATGCTCGACACTGAAAACCGAAGATCTGCAAGCTTAATAATCATACTTTTGGCAAAGCTTTACCGCCATCTGCCATGCTTCAAAAGGTATTTCAAGACCATGTGAGATATAAGAGATCGTAGGCTTTGAATCAGTCTCCGGTCAAGTGATACACTCTCCTCTATTTAAAACAGTCTGAATGTCGATTACACCTCGTATCAGATGTCCTTTTTTGTATGTCTGGCCGAGGTTACGCACATTATGGTATCTCTTGCGGTGTCAAACGGATATCCCCAGACTCATTCCCCACCTCTCAATTCCCTCTGCATATCCAAAAGGAATTCGCACAGGTTCACATTCTGCAAGCGAATGATATTCAAATAATATCAATGCTGAATTCATGAGTCGAACTTTACAGCTTCGTATCATTGGTCGACTATTTTTGCTTCCACCCCCACGCCCAGAGCGCCACCATGCAGGCATTCTCAGCCTTGCAGGGCCACGTCGCAACCCGCTTCAGCCTCTCCTCACAGCCCCGCTCCCCGCCCTTGGGATCTCGAGGTCGATCCCCTTCATTATCCTTACCGCATTATCTAGAACCATCTCTTGCACGTCGTATTGTATCGTTTTGCGGACCACCTTCGAGGACCTTCGATATCTCCTACGTCCCGGGAGCTGCCGAGCCTGCCGCCTCATTCACCTCAGCCTTACGTGCAACGGAAGAGTGGTGGATGTGATCGCGTTTTGGTCCTCCAATTCTGTCGCGTTAGATTCCTCGGGGTTAGACTTTTGCTCTGGACTCGACCTTGTAAGAACCTGCTCGGCTCCGTGAGCCTTCTGAGTTAACACTAATGAGAAACGAGGATCATAAGCCGGAACACATTTGAGCAGCCTCCTCTCGGAAGCTTCTTTCAACTCATCCGAGCCCCTTCCGCTACTAAACCCGCCTACACATATATCGCAGCTCGAACACCAGGGGCGGACGGACGATCATGGATGAGGAACTGAGAGCCTTACTCTTCATCCACAGGAACGAGCATGGATTAAACAGGTGCCCTCAGAATTTCTCACACGAGAAGATCAAGCAGGTATCTTCGGTGCTACAATCATATGGATATCATGAATGGAGTAAAAACCCTCGGATATATACCGCCCTCTACGCCATCGACGAGCAGCATGAAATGGGCCTGTTCCTGGAAAAAGGTGTGAACGACATGTGTCTCCCGTATGATAGCAGGAGCTTCCCGGGAGCATTCAAGACGGCTAAGTTAAAGAATAAATTTCTGAAGGCTCAGAAACACGTTCTAAGTACTCAAAACGAACTATCCAACGGGAAGCATCTGAATGTCCAAACCATGCATGATCTCAGCATCAATGTTGGAAAACACCTCGGGAAAGGTGCGGAAAGCGTAGAGGTAGTCGAAGTTTCCCAGGACGGTCGAGCCTACGCCATTAAGCTTATGCGTCGAGGAACAGTACTCGACATAGATCTGAAGGTCCTCCGGAAGTTTGAGATCGAACTCCAGAACGCCAAGAAAGTTCGTCATCATCATGTTGTCCAAATCACCGCTAGTTTCACAGATGTGGACCATTTTGGAATCGTCATGGGTACTGTGGGAGAGCACAATCTGACTGAATATCTTCTTTCCCCTTCGAAGCAGCTCAAGGTGTTGAAGTCTTTGTTCATCTGTCTCGCATCTGGCTTGAAAGCAATTCACGGTGCTAGCCTGAGACACAAAGATATCAAGCCGGAGAATATCGTCCTCCGAGGCAACATACCGTACTACACGGATTTTGGTCTTGCGCGCGACTTTGAGGGAACAGGGAGTACAACAACAGGCGTGGTATGGGGTTGTACTAGACGTTATGCGGCTCCAGAGGTCACAGACTCTTCGCCTCGTAATACGTCATCTGATCTTTGGTCTCTCGGGGCCGTTTTCTTGGAGATTGCTACTGTCCTATTCCACGGACCTATTGCGCAGTTCCGGGCTTATCTGGGGAACCATGGCACGACCTCTCTAGATTACTCGCTAAACCCCGAGGGGCTGTACGAATGGATTAACATCATTCGACAAAAAAGTGCAGACGACTCACCTCTTCGATGGATCGAAAGCTTAATTGAAGTAGAACCACGATCCCGGCCAAAGGCGACCGAGCTCTTCGAAACCATTGCCGAGGACATGAAGCGAGATTACACCAAGAATTGCGTGTGTCGTCATTGCATACAAGAGATCAAGTCAATACTGATGAATCTGCCGTTCGTCCCCAGACCCAGTACAACACCTTCCGTAGTTCGTCCGTACGCACTCGGGTTGCAGCACTACAACCTAGCGTCAGCATGGTAGCCTATGCTAGCACTGGGTGCCTACGTTAGTACGCATTAGTATATAATAGCTGGAATACTCTGGAAGATTCCATACAATATCTATATTACTAATCATCGCCACTCTCATTTCCTTCCCACTATATATACAGTCCGTACGTAGTTAATACAACAGATGCCATCTTCACTTGAGTCTCCACTGCTACGACAGCAACTCATATGCAGTAACGTATCAGGATAGCATGCTGATACAGGAGGAAGTAACAGGTAGTGCAACAGCAGTGCTGCAGCACGGTATCAGTACTGTATCAGGAAACAGGATGAATCAAGTAACGCGTCAGGAAGAGATACCACGTTATGCCCCCGGGGCTGGCCCCCCTCCTTCCCCTAGTATATAAACAACGAGCTAGACACCCATAGAAATCAGAGTTCACATCAATTTCAACCTGAGTTACGCGGTACCTCCAGCAAAGGCTGATTCCTTCCCAAAAACTATGAATTCCGTGGTCCCTTCGTCCAAGTCAGACCCAAACACTCCAAACGGTCGGCAAACTGGCAATGACGCGGATTTATTCAACCCGTGGATCTGGTCGCCGCAGTGGAACAATCATTACCGCGTTACCTGGGAGGACGGTGGTAAGCCATTTTACTGCTAAAAACAATTCGAGTTTACTAACCGTGTTGTAGAGCCCGTATATCACTGGGCTAAGGCGGAAAGAAGTTATTACTCTTCCCTCATGTACAACGGGCCTACCATTCAAATTACAACCGCTTACTCCGCTATGTTATCGCAATCCGAAGCTTCCTATTGGTCCAGCTAGTTAACCTAGGGTACGATAAGGTCTTTGTAGTAGATCTACTCTAAGACCTTATCGTACACGTGATAACGGCGATGCAGAAAGAAGAGGTTGTTGGATTATGACAATCACCTACAGCAATCACTGCTGGTAGCAAACAGGGCTTTCATGTACATAATGTTCAGATGCTACGGCCTGTAAACCAACAGAGGTCTTAATCCTCAAACATATTGTGGTTGATCCTATCTGCTAAAAGCCATGTTTAATAGTTGCAAGCATCACTATTTCGCAACGATGGTGTAAATTCTTTACTGTAGCCATTTATACTATATGTTCAATCATGCAATACTACTCTGCAACTCGTATGTCCATATGTACACACCATTATTACTCCTTTCTTATACCCTCCATCAGCAATCTACGCTGCTTCTCACCATCACAGTGAGTTCAACTCCCTCCTCCATGAGCCTTCTCGATTCGTGTGTTGCACCCACACTCCCAACATGATAGTCCTCCCGACCGGGTTTTGATCTCCCATGACGACAACAGCTACCTCTAGTTATTGCCGCCATGACAGTCTTCCACACCCGAGTTTCGATCTCCCATGACGACAACAGCTACCTCTAGTTAATGCCGCCATGTGAGACCTAGCCTGCCACAATTACTCAATATGGTCAAGCTCATGCACAAGTTTGCTAATCAAAAGCGACAGCTGCACTTCCCATAGGGCTGTGCCGTGGATGCTTTGAACAAACATGATCAGCTGCCATGGTCAGTCCGGCCCTGCCTTTTCGATTATACTGGTTTCCTCCTCTTCTTCGTCTTGCTCTGCCTGCTGAGAAAGGGTTCTTGGAGTTACTGAACACTTCTTTATAGCTAGGAAGGAATGGATCTCGGCCAACGACTTAGTGGCACGGCTTCTGCACGTGTAGTTATGGTGGAGTGAATTTGGTATTTCTAGCTGTTAAGCCGAAACTAGGAGTTCCCGCCTCTGCTTTCCGCCTCCATCGATAGCATAACATCGGCCCCTAGCTTTCCGCTCTCGCCTGCCTGCTTAGCTTTTCGGTGAATCGCTAAGGCTACCGCCGACGCTTTCAGAAGCCCCTGATCCTTCCAGGAGCCCCTGATCAACACGTGCTTGCCTCCGTGCTGCCCTTCCCGCTAGGTATAAAAAAGCCCTCCTGAACCCGACCTCGACTTCTTTTCTCCAGGAAACGACCACCGCCTCTTCGAATCGGCGAGTGTGGACAAGTGGCTGGGGGGTCAACGACATCGAGAACCAACTCGAATGTCTGCTAGCTCCTTGTAGGGGGCAAATGAGCAAAACGAACTGTGCCATCTGCAATAGCTTTGCGCGGTCTGTCTTGATCAACATTGGCTGTAAACCACATCAATGGCTGTGGGAGACAAGGTCAAATCAGCGACCCCCGAGCCCAATGGTGTGGTCTGCTCTTGCTTTGATCAAACCGGCGTGCCAGCACTGCAATGGTCCGGCGGAGGACGCAAACTCGGACGAGTATTGCCGGTATGTGGAGCAAAACTAGTCTAGCCTTCCTGTGATGGAAGGTGTGGCAAGTTGGTTTGGGAGATCTTGACGATCAACTTTGCCGCAGCAGCTCTCCATGGGGTCTGCGTGCTGGGGTCAAGAGGGTCACTGAATAGGTGGTCCATCGTCATACGCAGCTTGTCTGGGTTGAGGAGGGGCTTTGGTGTCTTTGTTCTACTGCTCGGGGGGTCTTGAGGAGGCAGGAGGGAGGAGGAGCAGCGGCTGTTCCATGCTGAAGGTGCGTTGCTGATGATGTTTACTAGCTAGGCATAGAGCTACTGGTCAGTACTTGCGGTAGTAGGTGGTAGTTGAACGTCACTGCTTTCTTGAAGCTCTGTAGAATACCATTCCATGCAGATGTCACGGGCTTGGGTCCTAGCTTGGTGTTCTCGAACTAGGCGCCGGCGCTGTAGTCCGCCTCCGGGCCGAAGAGGGACCTTTCCGTCAGTTGAGGTGCATTCGGAGAGGGAACAATGACACGAGGTGTCAGTTATGGTATGCTGCTGAGGGAGGTTAGGGGGAAGATGATGGCGATGCCGCTACACCGCGGGGGTTTGGTTGCCTATGCCAGCCGCCGAAATGGCTGCAGCTAGCAGCGCCCTTCCCTCACTGAGTAGACATTGCGCAAGTTCTCTGTCTATCTACGACAGAAAGGTTTCAGAAGGCTCTCAAAATCCGTGGTACCTTCAGGATGTGCCTTACCTGCCGTGGCGTGGATGGTTCCCCTTTTCCCCAGGTCTGCAGCGAAGAGGACGCGCTGTCTGGGCGCGATCCCTCACTGAATCTGCATCACATGATTTGCGACCCACTAGACTCGTAGACAGTAAACGCTGTCTCTACTTTGATATCGCATCCTCCACGAATTGTGGCGTAGACATGGTGTTGATATAGAGTGTGGCATGGGCTTTCGCGGTCCCATGGCTCTCCGGCGCGCCAGCATCGCCGGCGGAAAACCAAATCGCAACGACCAAGTCCACTATATAAAGAGCAATACAAGCCGAGCTCTCACCGTATTAAGGTGTATTCTATAGCAGTACATCGCATACAAGCAGTACATATGCCCCATTGCTTTCTCAACAAGGCCCTTTCGCAGCTTCTGTCCGGTGCTCTCGCTGCGAGGGACCAAGGGACCTGCCTTTGCCTGCTGCCGTGGCCCTCGCTTGACAGCCCCGCCCCACCTTGTTGATATCGCCTGAGCGCCTCGCCTCACCTCAACCTCACCTTCTACCTCACCCTCATCCTCCTCGCCCAACCACGCTCACCATTTGGAAGATGGCAGACATGATCTCGGCCTCATGTACGTACACCTACTTCCCTCGCCTTTTCTCATCGGCTGCCCACTGCAACCGGCCTCATCGCGAGCCGCCCGCTGCGTCAGTGTCAGGCAGCCGACGTCTCTAATCCAGCCCAACTTGCTAACCACGACACACCCCTAGGCCGCGACAACTCCGCTCTCTACCTGTCAGGGGCAAGATGAACGCCCCTGACAGACGGGGTGCGTTCTCGTCGCTCCGGATGGGAGGGGCGTTCCCGTCGCTCCGTATTCGGCATCGGTTCTCGTCGCTCCGTAGGAGAGGAGCTTTCTCGTCGCTCCGAAATGGTGTCCTGTTCTCGTCGCTCCGTAGAGTTGGATGAAGATGGTTTTGCCGCCATTCAGGTGAGTGCCTTTCTCCATGGCCCATCACTTAAGGCCCATCTCAGCTGGAGGTTGCGGCAGACGATGAGTCCTCGGATGTTGAACAAACTGCTGACTAGAAAAGTCGTCTCGACTCAAGCGACACCGTCGTTAGACTGCCCCAACAGGCCGTCAACACGCTCAGCAATCAGAGCCTCGTTGGCAGACTAGTATGCATTTGCCAGGTAAGCTTGTTCCATTTCACCTTCACGTCACTCAAAATCTAACCAACTTTGAGGACCGCGAGGCCGAACCCCGATTCACTCCTCCGCTGCCTTCGACGACGTCCGCAAGATCCCGAATCTCGAAGACATCCTGCTCCCAGTCGACGGAAACCTCCTGCTCCCTGTCGAGGATAGGTGATGACGTTTATGAAAGCTAGCAATGTGCTTATCGACGGCAATGTTATAGTCGAGAGTGTCCCTACGTCGACGATGCCAAACAGAACCCAGTCAGCAGCTCGTGTAGTGCCGAAGGAGCCTGTCTTTGAGCCAACCGCTCGTACCGCCGTCGAGGCGAAGCACGAACCGCGCCTAAATGCCCTGATGAATCGAGAGCCGGACCCAGAGGAGAACAACCCAGAGTAGGAGGAGACAGACTCTTGTTGAGTTTATGGACTGTGCGGACAAAGTGAGGTGCTTCGGGCTTGTCGTGTTCTTCCTCGTCTGTAGCCTAAGCTTCAATGAAACCCTTTCCCCCTTCTAGCCCTCGGGCCCCTGCCGAGCGGAAGTGAGTGATCCACTTGCGACTGACAATGCGGCGCTTATCCAGCCCGCATCTCCAGGTACGTCTCCATGGCCCTCAATGTTTTCCAAATGCCTGCTAATCTTCTTCCGACACATGTAGGAAGTCTTCCACCGCGCCAACGTCGACGACGACTTCTCTCCCCCAAACCAACTGTCTGATACGAGCCCTCCTGCACATCCAGCTCTGCCTTACACGTCCAGTATCCTCACTGCGTTGCCCCAAACTCCGGCTGGCCTTGGACAAGCATATTGGCCTTCAGGAAATGAGGACTTTCGAGTACGGCATTTTCGCCGTGGGTCACAAGAAGATCTTTCGAGTCGGTTCTATGTCGCGGACCTGATGTACAGCCTTTGCCATGAGCACCTCTGCTCTTGGTGCTGACCCTTTAGAAAGTCACGGAAGAGGTCGACTCGGATGACGCGCGTTCGTCTTCCCTGAAAGAGCAAGCCTATAGCGATCGTCAGGCCTTGGATTGACTGGCAAGAAGTTCACCGCTCGGCCTCAGATTCTGGTCTTCATCGTCAATGACAAGAACATCGATGTCTACCGTCGTATCAAGAAGTCGTGCGATGGCCGCTGCGCAGATATGCCTCAGTAGAAGACTATCAGGCTAGGCATGCACGAATCAGCCAGCCCCCTTGTATGCCGGCCTCTTTCTTCCGCGCGATAGGCTTGCCTTCTCCTGCTCCGCAAGAGCAAGCTAGTCGCACCATCGGCTTCCTACTCGACCAGAAACCTGACCGAAAGGCAGTGCGCTCGCTCTTTTACTCTGTCGGTCAACAGGACGACGAGGCAACTCACTTTTTTCCGTTGGGTGAGCGACAAGGGTATTTGCATATCTCCTGTGAGCCACCTTCTTACTCCTCACCACAGGGACACGGACTGGCCAGTGACCGCGTTGTCTTAGGGCGACCTTGCTCTCATCTGGACGCTCAGCCCGACATCGGAACTCATCTCCTCCGCACATCAGCTCAACGTCTCATCCTTCTCGTAACATGACGCCAACAAAGCGCGTCCACTCGTTGAGCGTCTCCGGTCCTACTCATGACGAGAAGAGACAAAAGCGTTCCCTTGGTCTTCACTTTCGTCCGCTGGGTGAGCGACACGGGTATCGGGGGCATGCCAAACGGCCTGTGTCGTTCAGCCAGCGGATGAAAGTGAAGACCAAGAGAACGCCTTTATCTCTTCTCGTCATTTTGACGCCTCGTTCGGTAACCCAGCAAAGGCATTCCCCTCCGACTGGAGTTTCCTTTGGAGGATGTGGAAGGTCGTACGACAAAGTCAGCATGATGGAAGACGCAAAGAAGATTCGTGAAGGATTGATGCCTTTTGCCCCACCAGGCGTCAACGCGCTGGTTTTCCTACTTCCCGAAGTGACCCTGACCCCCCAGCCAGGAGCAAATATATACCCCCAGCTAGGAAGCCAGTACGCAGCCTTTGAACATCAGATGCCCGCAACTACCCTGCTCACACAGCTGGCTACATATTCGGAAATGATCGCCCTCAGGTTCTATGGGACCCGCAGGCCCAACAGGCACAGGCACAAGGATGGAGTGTACCCATGCCACAGAATCAGTATAGGCATCATCTGGCAAATGAGCCTCACACCCGTCGGAGGCAAGTATCGAAATATTAGTTTCAAGATCTTCTTATCAACAATTGCTAGTTACGGCGAAGATGACCCCTTGAAACAAGCACAAGCTCTACGAGGAGGTCGACGCTATTGCCGAAGTCGTTAAAACCGCTAGTAGGGGTTTGAACCGATGTCCTCGTGGAGCTGGGAGTTCAACGACTGGGAGCTGAAGGGCACCTCCCGTCGTGACATTGACGACAAGGACCAAGCTCCAGAGGAGACCGCTATCTCAGACCTCAACGACGCCATCCCAGCGCTCCTAGAGACCATCCAGACCGACATGACGTGGAGCTGTTCAAAAACACCAAAGGAAGCCTCGGAGAAATGCTTGGAGGAGGTCGTACGCATGAAGGCCCTCTTTGAGAAGATGCGCTGCGAGAACTTCCCGGGAAACTGGAAGAAGATCCTGGGTTTCCCCTGAGTGCTTGTTCAAGAAAGCCGACTCCGAATACCGCGCCCACCGGGTTGAGACCAAGGAGTAGAGGAGTTCGCTGGGTTTGCGACGAGTTTTTGCTGGTTCGCCTTTGGGGTAAGAGGAGGCGGGTTCAGAGTAGTTTGAAATGAAACTTCCTTTCCCCTCGTAGCCCTCGGGCACTCCTTGCATCGTGACGGCCCAACTTGACATGACCAAATGGGCTGTTCACGTCGACAGATGAAGTATGGGGTTGCATTCCAGTAAGTTCAATGCCTTAGTTTCTTCGGTTCCTGGTATACTAACACCACCGTTACGCTAGACCTCCGAAAACAACCGACCCAATCTTCGCTACCTCCTTCCTACCTTCCGATCCTCTACCTGTCGCACAACACCATCATCACAACATGATCTGAGTTCGGACATACGATTGTACAGTTGATGTGACCCATGGTAATGGCAAGCGATGGCCAGGACAATACCACCAGAGATGACCTGGTTGACAAAGAGAACAAGGCAGGAGGACGACCTTGGTCGCAGCGACACGGGCGCAAGGCGGCATCATCACCACGATAGGCAGAAATTTCGTCAGACTCCTCATGGCGTGGATATCCTTGACACATTCGACATCGCTCGTCTTCTCGGAAGAACAACACAACATCCGACGTTGATGAGACGCCGTCAATCAATGTAAGCCCGCCCGAACACCGTACCACTCCCATCGGACATCGTTCTACGATTTTTTCTGTGGCTGACATATGTTCAGAGGCCCGCGCAACGAAGCCTGTCGTTCTTTCGACTCTTTTCAACTTCCAGAAAAAGTCCCGTCCCACCACACCACCGTCACCACTAGCCACACTATGTCGATGTCAATATCATTACGCCTTCAGAGGGGCATCAAACCCTTGTCCCCAATCTCCTCTGACTTTTCCTCGGCTCTGCTGGCTCTTGTCGTGATGTTGGAGGGGGTTGTCGCCCAAATGCTCGAAGGAACGACGTTGAAAATTTCCCCATCGGGCCAAGCGCGGTCGCTCAACGCCCGCCAATCACGATTATTTCTACGCTTGATGGTCTTCCTGATGTAAACGCCGGTCATGAGGGGAATCTCAAAGCCACAGCAACGAATAGCAAGCTGTCAAAATCGCGATGGAATGAGAGGACGACTCTGCAAGAGCCTTGAGGGTGCCGCTCTCGCTCTGATGAGAATGTCGATGGCTCTGCGCCTGGGGAACGCCCTCACGAGCTCGTAAGTCTTCCCAAATCCTACATGGTTGCGAAATCCATTTTCGGCATCGCTCCATTTCGGAGTTCCATCTACCCGACTCGACTTCCCCATAGTCGAGCTCTCGATGGCGATGCCAAGATTGAAATACCGTCTTGCGTGCGAGGCAGAGGGCCACCACCCTGGTGGTACCGGTCCTCTCCACCACTTCGAAAGAAGGAAGAGCCCTCTGCCCGCGCAAAGATCGTGACGCCTGGGCATTTACTCCAACTCCTGGTAGCATCCGTGGAGGATTGGGAGAAAGTGGCCATGGACGCCCAGCTCATACATCCTCTTCTATGATTTCCGTTTCTTATCAGCGGAACTGAAGGTTTCAATTTGCGCATAATGCTAATGAAGATCAGATTCCATTCCCTCGCGGCTGATTCCTCGGCGTAGTTGCGCAGACCTGCTCCCAAACGTAAGCACCATTTTTTCCTTCATCACTGCACCTGCACTCCCCTCCGCTACCGGGATGACGGCTTTCGGGCTAGAACAGATAAATGCTAGATAACTGGGAATCTCTCTGCTCTGCGCCTTGGCGTTGACCTCTATCTGCGTTTCTGGTTTGGGGTTTCCTGAACAGCAGCAAACCAGATTTTGCGATCATCTTGGCAAAGGTGTCAGAACCCGGGGATCACTGATTTAAATTGAACGTCTGACCAGCGATACATCATCACCTTCTTTCGAGCCGAGTTTGATGTTCCGCGCAGATGCTGACTTCGAGACTAATGCAGGATTTCCCGCCCAGGAGAACCATGAAGTTGCACGATGGGGTGCAGGCGTGTGGATGGATTGGAGCTGTCTGAGGGGAGGATCACTCTGGATAGAATAGCATAATGGACAGCAGATCATACACCCCGACCTGCTCTCAAACTAGCCATGATCCGCGTGACTTCATTGACAGCGCTTGAGTTGGTCGACTTTAAAGCGTCTACGTGATAGCAACTGTAGCACCGCCGACCGCCTCTGGTCAGCCACCAGTAGCAATACTTCTCTGATGTTGGTAGCATAATCTGAGAAGCATCGTTCCTCCTCCTATGTCCGCGAGCTCAGATCGCACCGCCTCAGGGGGCTTTTGTCCACTCTTCCGCCATCACGTGCCGCCCACTGTACCCGCCAGCAGCACTGCTCAAGCCTAGTTACCTACAGCAGCGTTGGCTGACAGGCAGCAGTCAGGTGCGACGCCAAGGCGCTAGTGTTGGCGGGGCCTTATAAACTTCTCTTGTCTGCCCCAACCGACTCCTCTTCCTCACCATGACACGACACCACCGGGGCGCGCGGGACCTTCGGGCCATCAACTGCCTCATTGCCGTTGGTTATGGTGTGTTTTTTCTGGTGTGGGTTGGTAGCTGCGGGCGGTACGTTCACTTCCTCTTCGTTCATTGTTGACAATGCTTCTCACCTCCACGACCCGGAGCTGCTAGTCGCTGTCGACGACAACTATCGACATCGCGCGATAACGAGGTCGTTCAGCTTCACTTCTTCATTATGCTAACAGTCGACAGGCTCCAGACCGCCTTCCACTGAAGCTAAATCAGTGGAACAATGTTGTCCGATGGGAGTTCAAGTAAGTTCACTCTTCCTTCATCATCCTTCTCACCTCCAAGACACAGTCCTACTGGCGGTCGTTCGCAACAGCGATCAACACCACGGGTTGGTGAGGTCCTTTCCTTTCACTAGGTCTGACAGCTTTGGACAGGAACTCCTCACTGCGTCAGTGCAGCTGCCCCGTCACGGCGCGGCGGCCAGTAGTTTTGCCGCCGTAGGTGCGGTCCTGCCGGCCTGCCTCCAACATTCGCGCACCTTCGACCTACTCACCGAATGGGTGGGCGGCCAGTAGTTTTGCCGCCGTATGTGTGGTCCTGCTGGCCTTCCTGCAACATCCGCGCACCTTCGACCTACGCACCGAATGCCCCTGGTGCAGCTGCTCCGCTATGTCCAGTTTTGCCGCCATATCTACAAAATTCGCGCACATTCAACCTACGCACCGAATGGGTGGCGGCCAGTAGTTTTGCCGCCGTATGTGTGGTCCTGCTGGCCTTCTTGCAACACCCGCGCACCTTCGACCTACGCACCGAATACCAACGCTGGCAGTCTCACCACCCCGACGCTCCCCTTCGCGTGGTCGTGGCAGCCCTCCCCAGCTGCTTCCCAGCAATGTTGGTGCTCCTCCAGCACCAGGACCGACGATTCTGCTCCGGGAGCCTTTCGCACGACGTCAAATGGCATCATGAAGCCTGCGGTGCCTCTGCCCCGTGATGTGTCGTGTGGGATCAGGTATGTCTGCGTTGTCTGTGCTTATTGATTCATGCTAACCTGTCACAACAAGGGCGAAACAACTTCCTGTCGCACGAGTGCCTCTGGTTCACCTCCGCTAGGCCGCGCCAGCCATCAGACCCTCCCATTCGAATTCATGAAGCTGCCGAAGCCCGTCCGCGAGCGAATCTACACCCATATCCTCTTCGACGAAGGCAAGACCATCCGGGTCAAGACTAGAGGTGGAACGGACAAGTCAGCCTCGCCCCGGCCGATGCTGCTGCAGCGTCGACTCCTTCGGCATGTCTGCGGTGACACCAGGAACGCGATCGAGATTTGGGGTTCGCGGTGGCGACAAGCCAATTTTTTAAGTATGTCATCACAACGTCCGAAACACTTTCACTACAGCATCACTAACTGAAATGCACAGGTCGAGAAGGACCGAGATACTGGCCGTAGCTGTGGATTGGGCTTTGTTCGCTTCTCCCAGGTCCGGTGGCCTTTTGTGATGGTAATCACGGGTGGAGCTGGCTGCTGCTGGCGGACGAGATGGCCTGGCAATGGACAATTCTTCAGGTACGTCAGCTCAAACGACAGCACCACCTCACTACAGCGTCACTAACTGAAGGAAATAGGTCACTGAAGACGGAGACGCCCGCATCTTGACCCTAGCCAAGTGGTAGGTGGCTACTCCTCTTTCATTTCAACCAGCACACCTTCCTCTCCTCTTGCATCACCTTCTCTTTTCCGGCATCTCCCACAACCCGGCACCGCCTCGTCGAGAGTGGTTGGCTTCCTGATAGCCTCGCACAGACTTGAGTGCCGGATAACAATGAAGGCTAGGTAGGCAGCGGATGTGGATGGCTCGACGGCGTGTCATCCGGACAGAGCCATCGGACCCGCGCGTAGCTGTGACGCTTGGAAGGGACCCAACATCGTTAAAGACAAAAGACGTTCAGCCCAGAAATGGCACGGGGCCCCAACAAAGTGAGCTTTCACCATCGATGGAAAAGGGCACTTCGATGCGGGTGACCAAGCTCATACATCTCACGTTCTCAATCACGCTTCTTTCTTCTACCGCGACATGTCTGCTTGTTGTTGGTTCGGTACTAACGGTATTGCAGGTTCGACTTTGTTCGCTTCTCCCATGCCCTGGCGGTCTTTTGCGATGGTAATCATTGGTGCGGCGTCTGGTCTTTTGCAATGGTAATCACAGTGTCGGTCTGATCTTTTGCGATGGTAATCACGAGTGCAGCCTCTGGTCTTCTGCGATGGTAATCATGGGCGCTGCCTCCGGTCTTTTGCGATGGTAATTATGGGTGCTGCGTCTGGCCTTTTGCGATGGTAATCATGGAGGGACCGGGCTGCTCCTGGCGGATGGGAGAGCCTTGTCGCAGTGTCGAATTCAATCTCCCGCTGTTCTGTCGTCACTTTAATTTGCACCTGAAGGCGTAGTGAAGAGTGTTGATCGCGCATTGATGTCACAATCAGTCTATTCTCAAAGGAATTCTGTCCCTATCGTAGCCCTCGGGCACCCCTCAAGCTGAAGTGATGCGGCAAACTCATGATTAGCTGCGACCCCTCCAAAAGTTCCAATTCGCCGGCGTATTGGAGACGACCCTTCAACACCTTCCGCCTCGCCCTTCACTTCTTCACCTTCATTTCACTTGTTGAACTCCGCTCGAGCTCGCCGACTACCTTCATGACGCTACTAAGATTATGGCGTCGTTGCCCGCCTGGACCGAACCGACGACGTGACCGAGTGTCGCACCTGCCACAACCCAGCAATCTCGACCGGCCACTAAGTCCAACATCAACTGCCACGTCCAGATCATCTTCATAATGTGCAGCGGAATCGTCGACGGTACTACTACAGCGCTTCATCTTCAGCAACACCATGCAGTCGGTGCGCGACGTCGAGACCATGGAGTCACTGGAACTGATCCTTAACGACTAGCACACTGGGTACTACGCCTAGACCATCTTCACGCAGCTCAGATAACGCCCAGTCCTACGTCTCGAGCGCCGCTTTGCTTCATGCTGATGGGGCATGTTGTGATGTCAGAAGCTACCGCTGGATTTAGCGCTGCTGGTGGAGAAGGCGTTGCCGTGACGGCTTGGAGAGCTCCTGTGCGATTGTTCTCGCACACGCGCCGACTCGGTCTCTGCCCAGAGAGTACCGTCTCCGGTCCCTGCTCATGAAGCGCCGTCTCCGGTCTCTACCCATGGGGTCACCGCATCGACGTCGGGCGTAGAACGGATGGCGCCCGGCCTCTGCCACTCTTCCTGTCGCTCGACCGCCCTAGGTTCAACGACCTTCCGATGCAACCGTAGACGCCTGATTAAGTTTCCTAGAAACCGGCGATAGATACCCCCACTAGCTCTCCATAGCCGCCAAAACCTTCAACGTATGTAGTATCAGTGCCGCCGCACCGCCACTCCAAACCCCTCGGCCGAGTTCTTCGACACCACAAACCCAGAAGGCGAGCAACAACGTCGCGATACGGACACCGTCGAGCAGACGAGGTATATTGAGAGTTCACTGGCGGATGACTGCGGCTCTCGTTCGTGGCGTGGGCGTGGGCGTGGGCAGACCGCGGGCTCTAGTCTTTCGAGAGATGAAGTGGAGCGGTCAATCGGCCGACATTCACTCTCTTTAGCTCTTCACTTCGAGTCCAAGAGTGAAGTGTTGATCTGGGCGTGAAGTGTTGTTCTAGGGGGTTCTTTCGCTTCTGGCGGAGTTCCTCTCGATGTCTTTCGACCCTGGACCAGCATGTCCTTTCGGGCATGGACAGCGTCATGCCGCAAGGTGCTCAACAGCAGACAAGCGCCTCGCGCGCCGAACTCGTACAACACCAGGCCAGAAGGTGCTTAACTGGAGACCGGGCTTTTGCGTCAACCGAGAGCGCGCAGCGCGATGCCGCAAGGTGCTCAACAGTAGACAGAAGTGCCGCGCCCGCCGGACATGTACATCGTCATGCCACAAGGTGCTCAACTGCAGGCAGCACTTCAGTAGCTGTTAGAAGACGGAGACGATATGAACAGCGGTTCGACCGGCTCAAAGGGTGGACCCAAGCTACCCGCGTCACATTGGGCCAAACCGGACTCATTCTGCCAAGGCATCTTCAAACGCGCTCTTGCGTCAAGCTGCGGAACAGAACGCTCGTGCTCAGCACCGGGCCTCGACTACAGGCTCTCCGCCTTCGTGCAGCCACAAGAAGACTGCAGGTTACATCCAAGGCCTCTCCCTAACCGAACTTAACTATGCTATCAAGGAGATGGAAGATCAGATGGAGGAACTATCATACAATCGACGCTACAGCGAGAATGTCGCTGGTCTCGGCGCGGGCTACTGCGTCAACCAAGAATGTGCAACGTCACGCCACAAAGTACTCAACAGCAGACAGGCCTATGGTGTCGGTTAAGAATACGCAACGCCATGCCACAAGGTGCTCAACAGCAGACCCGAGCGCCAGACACCGTCGGAGCCAACGGGCTGGTGCACTCCAGGTGGTTTTGTGGGAGGAAGCTCCTTCGCTGCCGGACTCCAGATGTGCTATGCCAGTGTTTGACACCGGGAGTACTGGATTGTGTCTTGAGCGCAGATGAGGTTTGCTTGAAGACGTCATGGCAGACGGGCCTTTCGAAGCTACATGATCGACCTCACCTTGTCGCCGTTGACTGAAATATCAGAACCGTTGGCTGGAAAATAAGGACTACTACCGGGCGCCTCGAGCGGACGACGCCGGTGGAAGAGCCTGTGAACGCAGATGAGGATTTTTTCAAGACGTCACGGTGGACGAGCCCTCTACAGCGATATCGTCATCCTTACCGCGTCACCTGTCGACAATTTGACTCGAAGATCATGGTCCTTGGATCCTACGATCACACATGCATTGTGTGGGATATCTCGGGAGATGACTACATTCCTAAGTATCGACTCCGCCGCCGACTGGAACCTCAGGACCGGCTCGTGGTTGACTGAATCTTCGAGATGGTTTTGCCGTTGACTGGAAGATCAGGGCCGCTGCGAGGAGTATTAAGAGCAGGACAACGTCGGTTAGAGATTCCGGTCAAGCTGAGCATCAGCAGCCACATGATCGATATAAGAGAGCGCCGTTAACTGGATCATCAAGACCGTTGCCGACGCTCTTATACCCACCGATATCTCAGAACCAGATAAGGCCTTCGGGCAGGAGGTCGTTGATGCAATATCGACGCTGCGAGCTCTGGATGGCAAACTCTATCCCGATATCCCAACCTTTGCCTAACGCCTTCTACCTCTCATTGCCAAAGCGCTGCAATTTCGGCTGTACGTGCTCCGGTATGCAGCATCCCAATGTTTCGCCACGACCTGCAGCGTTATGGCCATCGACGGTATTACCATGCTGGTAGAGAAGGTCCTCCCATCTATCAGCAATCCTATCGACTTGCATTACCGACAAGGGGCGGTGGATTGCATCTTCCACTTGATACATGTCATGGAGGGTGGTATTCTGCCGCATGTCAGTTTCTGAATCATTCAGGTGTTTGGTCGTATGAAACTCTGACAACGATATACGCCTCCTTGCGACCACGAGCTTGCCACTTTGGTTACGCTTGTTCCTCTTGAAGCTGGTATACCCGATCCGACGTAGGACCTGGGGGAGGGCATTTGTCGGGAAATGACGTTTCGCTGTGCTGCCTTCCGCCCGGAGCATGTCGGCTGGATGGCATCGTCGGACAGAGAAGGCCGTTTTGCAGGCTCGAGATGAACGTCCTTCGCGCAGCCACGTGATCGATCTCATTGCGTCGCCGGTAATTGGAACAGCAAGACCACTGCGGAGGGCGTCAGGCGGAAAACACCGGTTCAAGATGCGCATGAAGCCGGACTTCAGCAGCCGCATGATCGATCTCAAAGCCAACTCGTTGACTGAACCCTCATGCCCGCTGCGGGGCGGCCTGTTGTGAGGAAGGTGGAGCGCCTTGTGCGCGCCTCGTGGCCTGGTCAAGCCACCTTTGACTCTCATCGTTGCTTGGTGGCGTTTTCAGAGCGAAGAAGGCATTTTTCGGGACTCAGAGGGAGCCCGCCTTTCAGCAATCACATGATCAATCTTAGCAAAGGTGCTTGAATGGAACATCAACACCACTGCCGGATAGCTCAAGCGCAGGGAACCGATGAAACAAGGTAGAAATCGGCATTATGAGTGGCGAAGAGGGGGTGTGGGCAGCGAGGACGTGGATAAGAGACTCTTCACCTCCAATAATACGGCAGACGACGATGATGTGGGCGATGGGCTCACGGGCTTGGAGGGTGAGGCTGGCCAGCAGGCAGTGCCTACTCTCATGGAGTGGATGGGGGAGGGCTAGGAAGTCGATTTTTATTGAATACGTGTATTTCGTGATAAACCTCTTTCACTCCTCCAGTGAGCGATGTACGCAGTATCAGGGATTTTTTCGTGTCTCTGGAGATGCTGTAGTCGGCGATGAGCGTGAGCCCGCTCAGCCTTGGAAGGTTTGCAGTCCCTCTAATGTGTGGCGGCGCCCCCTAGTACCAGCCACAAAATGTCACATGACATATTAGGCATTCTCTTTTTGTCTACGTGAGTTTCTAGTTCCACTAGACGTGATATACAAGAGTCGATGCGCATGGGACGATTGTACTGCTTGTGGCGTGGCCGGCCAACGGGCGTTGTGAGCAAACGGGCGCTGTCTAAGGGTATATATTTACAGCAAAATAAGACCCTCCGCCTTCGGGCATTTGGTCAACTTGAAACAACACAGAGAAGATTAGCATGGCCCCTGCACTAAGGATGACACGCTTTATCAAAGTGAGCTTTCAAATTTTTTTGTGATTTGTTTTGGCTGGATAAGGTTCGAGCCCCGCTTGGGGCAGTCTTTACTTTTTGCTTCACCTTTTGCTATCAATCAACAAACGCTATCTAGCTGCGAGCGCAGTACTAGTTCTATTGATGAGGGCACATTCTGTTCATCGCCCTGTGTCCTTAATGTTTTGTTCGGAACATCAAGTCGTGTCGCAGACCTATCTCTCGCCGCCAACTCCATCCCCGCTTCTTCCGAACTGCATCTCCATCCTTCGCACCCACCACCACCAGCCTACTCAGCACCTTCGATGCAGCCTTTCACAGCTGCACGCCGCGCCCTTCACTACTAGACAAGACGTCTTTCACTTCCAGACAACCTGTCTTTCACTGCTGGACGACGTCTCTTTCACTCGTCGAGCCGCCTCTTCACCCAGTCAAGCTCACACGCCAGCGTCCGCTGTTTCTCCTGGCTCATCTCGCCGAGCAGGAAGACTAACAGCGCCAGTGTCCAGGCTGAGGACGCGCGGATATGCGCATGATGGTTGAGTTACCTGGGAGAGGAAAGGGTCTCATTGCGCAAAAGGCCAGTCTCGCCGAGCAGGAGTCCACGCTGAAGACGCACGAGTATGCGTTATGGCTAAGTCACATGCTAGAGGAAAGAGCCTCATTGCGCAAAAAGGTACCATCCCTCTTCCTCAGACGTATGGAGTAACTTTGCGTATCTGAGGCTAATCATATTCTCTGGGACAGTCGATAGATACCTCCACTGGCCCTCCATCACCCCCAAAACCTTCGATGCAGGCCAGTACCGCCGCACCGCCACTCCAAACCCTACTCCAAACCCCTTGGCCGAGTTCTTCGACACCACAAACCTTTGAAGAGAGCAATTGTGTCGCGCGACGGAGGAGGCGGCAGTCAGCGATATGTGCAAGTGGTTCGCTGAAGGTCGAGGACTCATTGCCATGAACAAGTGGAGCAGGCAACATCGGAGTTGAGGGGCTTTGGACTCGACGTTGGCTTGTGGGAGGATCTCATACTCTTCAATGCTCTAGAAAGCGAGGTAATGATCAATTGAATCGAAGTAAATCTTATACTAAGCAAACATTGCGGATAGATACTGCCAAGGAAATCGGCTCTTTCTTTCCGGAGGCATTGCGTTCTCGGACTCTCTCGAAAACTCGATAGCTCAGAGAGACTACACCGACCGGGTGTCTCTTTCAAGTCACTCGCTGACTCCGATGGGGTTTCTGTAAAGCGGATGGCACGCGAAAAGAACGATCGATTTATGCAAGTTGAAGCCGGCCCCACGCGCAGACTTTTTTGCGGCCATTCGACGAAACTCCACCCTTCAATTTTCTTGGCCGTCGGTCTCCCAACCTCTGCCAGCACACCTGCCAGCCAAATCCCGCCGCCTGTTTTCGGAGATTCTTATGAGATAGTCACTTTGGATGTACTGTGGAGGGAACCGCGATATTCGCCGTAGCAAGCTGTTAAATGTGTAAGTACACTAATCTTCCTTTGGCGTGCACATCACTGACAGTCCCTAGTGGCCTTGCCTGGCATACTAACGATGCCACCCTCCACACCAAGGTCGAAGAGTTCGGCACCGCTGGAGAGGCAGTACGTCATCTGATCCCTACCCATGACGTGCATCGCGACATTGTGCTTACCTGACTGCAGACTGTTATAAAGGACCGCGACACTAGCCGTACCCGTGGATTCCGCTTTCTCCGCTTCTCCCAGGGGTATGAGGCCGGCCAAGCGATCGAGAACATGAACAAGGTCGAGTATGTTTGATCCTTTCTTCCTCCACGTTTTTACCCCCGACTCATTTGGGCCGTATCGTTAAAAGGGTTGCACTGCACCTGAGTTCGTTATACTCCCATGTAGCATGCTAACACGTTCCAGGTTCGATAGATAAAGCATCATCGTCGACAAAGCTTTCGAGCGATCCGGCGACGGAAGAGGCGGAAGATGGTGCTGAGGGAGAGCATAGCAATATTTCCCCACGCAAGGAGTGCTTGCGCTGTTCACGTTGCGCGGACCAAGGGCCATCACTATAGGCCTCGATCCATCCTGTGCGTGCTTCTCCGCCCTGCCTCGCACTTTGCGACATCCAACTGTTAAGACAAGCTCTGTACGAGATAGAACCCCGAGATTATATAGTTAAAGTCAGCACGATTGAAATGAAATTCGGAAGTGAGAAAAAGCGTTACATTTGATCATACCACATCACGTACATCCGCTATGTCGGTCCCAAGCTTCCTCTGTCAGCGATCCCCAGGGAACGATCTGGAAGGTAGGGAAGACCTTTCGAGCGAGAATAGGTCCTGGGACCAAATGTGAGCTTCTGGTCTTTCGGGTTGATGGTAGATATTGGAGGGAAACTGGACTGTGGTAAGAGAGATGTCTCGAAGGGCGAAACATAATGCGAGCAGCATGGAGATTGTCAAACTTCCGTTCGGTCTACTATCTTTCTATGCAGCTATGCACTAAGTACTGCTTGGTGGTGGTCTGCGTAGTGCAGAAGTATCACGTGAGTGGGTCATGTGATCCGGCACTGGACAAACAGTTGTTCCAGAGCCCCTCGCCAATGCCCATACGCAACACCAAATGGCCTCCAATACCACCCATAAGCCCTCATTTGAGGGGTCCCGTTGTATCCAGCACTGTCTGGTCGCTGGCCTCGCCATTTGTCTATCGACTTGTCCTGCCCAACGTCTCTCGCGCCATCAGCATGGCTCCCTATAAGACTCAGCAAGCCTCGTCCAGCGTCACTACATCAGCTCCTCCACGTTCCGCCCTGTCAATGCTGACCGTATGAGGCAAGAAAGGATAAGCTGGACGAGCTGGGGAGCGATCTGCACATGGAAGGCTTCGTGCGGGCCCGTGGTTCTGAGTTTTGAGACGACCTCGATCGGAGAAGCTACGATTTAGACGCCCAGGTGAGCTACTCAACTCAGACCTATCTCCTAATGCCATCCACAAGGCACTTGAAAGACGTAAAAGAATTCAATTACATGGGGAATAGATGCTAACAGCATACAGTCCTCAGCCGTCCGCTCAAAGCTCTCCGCCGACGAGCGGAGCTTGCTCCCCACTCCTTTTACCGCTCTTCCCAACCAGCCTTCTCTCCCGCAAACGCCTCTAGAAGCCAAGACCTGTGTGATAGAGGTTTGCTGGTCATCGTAGCTACGACCGTTAAGCTTCGATATCGCCGCCTTCGGTTGGAAGACGTGGACATACAGCTGGCTGTGAACGAATTGAGGGGCACACCACAACCAGGCCGCTCCCAGGATGGATCCTTCTTGTCGAAATTATTTCTTTCCCGGCTTCCCGAACCTCTTCCTTGTGGAACATCCACCGCCGTCGACCATTGGCCCTGGCGCCATTGGTTCCAAGGAGGCCCCAAAGAGCCAACGAGACAAGGCTTGTAGAACACGTGGGGACTACCCGCAACAGGCAATAGGGCATTCGCAGAGGATGACGGAGAGCTCGAACCTTGTAAATATGGTATTGAGTGCAGCATTGCATTGGAGTTGTCAACCACATTCCCGTTGTGTCACCAAGTCTTGTTAGCTACAATCACGTCCAGGTGAGTCTCTCATTGCGCACCCCCTCCCGCCGATAGTCGGCCTCTCACTGACTGATTCCACCAGGGTAGCTATTAAGGCGCCGTCGCTCGCACACGATCGCAAACAATTCCTCCCCAACAAACTCAACCTCCGCGAAGCTCTCATTTAGACTCGGTGGACTACCAAACTCGCAAGTACATCATGATCAAACCTCTGGAACAGGAATTTCTCCATCTCGAAGTTGGTCTCGCAGCCGGGCTCGGAAGACGTCAAGAAGAGAGAGGCGAAGCCCAAGAAGGATCTCAAGCTGCCGAAGGAGAAGAAGCCCGTTCTGTTTTCCTATAATGACACTCAGGTCCTTCGAGGGGTGGCGGGCTGAACTTGTGTGCGATTCGCGGGATGCGGTTCCTGACGGTCGCGACGCTACCTCCCCTCCCTGTTACCCGTTGAAACCATGGTAGGCCACTATCCTACCATCGAAAGCTGATCGGGCGGAAGCCTGGCTCTGATGAAGATCAGTCCGACGACGATGACCATCCTTCCGATGAAGAATCTGACACACCAAAGCATGGCCCCTGATCCATTCCGAGCGAATCCGCACCGTCCATTGGCCCTCAGGACGAGGTCAACAGGAAAGAGTGTGCAGGGACTCTCCGAGAGCAACCAGCGCCCAAGACGGAATTGATCAAGACTCACCAGCAGACCCTTAGCCAGAGCATGGAGCCACCTTCCTCACTGGAGGAGCCCGAAAAGTTCACTCGGTTGTTCGTCTTGGAGACCTGCTGCGGTTATGAGTACGACCTGGCGTAAGCCGGAGCTCAAAGAACAGATGCAGCTGCAGTTCGAGGAACAGAATGAGCCGGAGCTCGAAGAGGACACTGGACGGGAGGTCGAGGAACACACTCAGCCAGGTGACAGCGAGCTCCTTGCTGAGACTACCGAGCGAGCTGTGACTTGCAGCGAGGCAAAGGCGAAGCGTATCTGCCAGGCGAAAGTTGCGGAGCACGGACTCAACATGGAGACCCTTGGTGTAGAATGCCAACTGTAGGTCAACTTTACCCGCCTATGCGTATCACTTTCTCTAACTCTTTCGCAGTGGTTACAAAAAGCTGACCTCCTACGACTTCGCCGATCCATGCATCAGCCTCAACGAGCTGATGACGGATCTTTTAAGGTCTACAAGACTCGCGATGGTTGCCGGCCGTCAATCCTGCGTCCGTCGCATCCGACTTTGAGCCCAAATCATGATCTTCCAGAAAGGCATCCTCGAGGCTTGTTTTCTGCTGGAGACCGTCTAGCCTCACATTTTCAAGAAAGCTGACTCCGAATACCGCGCCCATCAGACCGAGATCCAACCCTGGAGTGAGTAAGACGAAAGCGCTCTGAAGATTGATGGCAAGAAACGTCGTGCTTGCCGCCCATTATCACAGAGGCAGTGCGAAGACGAGATCAAGGACATGGGCGTTCGCAAGGAAGCAGGCGACAACATGGCCGTAGCCTCAATTGTCCCGGATATAGGAGCCAAGACTTTGTGCATTCCGTTCGAGCAGCTGGCGGCATCGCCGAGGGCGAGACCATGCCCTCCGCGAAGCTAAAAAGGTACTGCTATACCGTTGAAGCGTGAATGGGGCCTAGCGACTGGTTTCTGGATGGGTGATTTTGCACGGGCTGGAGGGTATCCTGGTTGCTAATGCGGCCATTGACCGGCCTAAAAACCCCTCTCCCTTTCCCTTTCTCTCTCTGCATACTCGGAAGTAAACGAATTCCATAGTGGTATAGCAGCATAATAACCAGAAAGAGTGACAAATATCATGTTTGTGCCATAGATGCACCTCCCAATAACAACATCTACGGCTTGTCAGAACTTGTCCTGCACACATCTAGAGTATGTTATCTAGTGAGATTGTAGCTACATGCAGTATCTTAATAACTTTAACAGAGCGCGAAAGGCTTACGAACTGCCCTCTTGCATTTGTGACTGGTCGCGATCAAGGTAGCAGCCTTACTCTAAACAGCCTACCCTCCTTCATCCTAAATACCAGAACACTTCACTACTTCTTTAGTGAGATACAGCAACGCTACAAGATACAATTTGCCTAAGTAGACAAGAGCGAGGCAACAGAAATTCCAAGTTTGTGGGATCACTACATGCCGCCGACGCCGCAAGCTTCCAAGTCTTCACCCTCCTTTATCCAGCAGCCCTCAGCCATACCTACACGATCAATTCTTCACCCTCAGCGCCACTCCCCTTCACCTATTCACATCACTCAGAGAGGCGGAGGCGTCATTTAACGGGCGGAGACGCCTGCGCTGCCATCCTAGGCTGATATACCGACTACTACCCCACGATACCACTCCTTCTCACGGGCCAGGGTAGAGGTGAAGTTATGCTTCACCTGGCGCAGTCAAATCCCTGTTAAAATGGTACGATGCCGTCTTCAGCGTGTCTGCTGTTGGGCGGTATCGGTTTTGTGTCTTCGGCGTAACGCACAGGTCGAGTGAGCTGCCGGGCCGCACTGCAGCGGCAGGAGCGCAAGCGCACCCAGATAAGGCCACCAGCAGTGATGCAACCATGCGGCTGAGGATCCCAAATGCTCCGAGAATACAGGTGAGGGCGATGGTGCGATTCCTACCATTAGATCTTGTGTCGCTGCTCAGTGGCGGCTGCCTACCGCCATCCTCTCGTCAGCACTTGCATCTTACTACACTTCCTAGGGATAATGCATTGCTCCTTAATCTTGCATTGTGGTCTCTCCAAATCCTCCGACATGCGAATTGGCCGCTGTCTTCCCGTGGTGCCTGTCGCGTCAACCCTCACCGCCTAACAGCAGACCAGCGCGGCAGTCTTCCGCTCACAATCACGGACCTTCCGTTGAACTCCTCCAGACCAGTCATTAACCGATAGTGAACGCCTACAAGATGGCACACGCCCAATGCGGATAGTTATCCGCTGCGTGTTCCTCCCCAACATTCCTCGTCGGTCAGTGACGGGTGCCTGTGATCAGCCCCGCCTCCTTCACCGGAGTTTCGTTGGGCGCACCTTCACCCGGAGCAGCTACCCGCCCGCCCAGATGACGCGATCACCTCCGATAGCAGGCTGCAGGATTGGGAGTAGCGCCGGAAAATAGTGCCCCCGCTCAGGTATATATTCTCGCCGTCGCCCACTTCCAACCGTCCTTCCTCCACAAACAACAATCATCCACTCCAGTCTTCCTCCATCAAAAGTCTTCCTCAACCATCTTCGTCATCCTCCTCCTCCAGTAACCTCATCAGGTATGTCCTCCTTCCATCTGTCCCATCACCTCTTCACTTCACCTCACTCTAACACCTTTCGCACCAGTCCACTCTCATTCAGACCCTTCCAACAACACCAAGCCCACCAAGCTCTACCAAAGCTTCCTCCGAAACACCTTTCAGTCAGTCTTCCTACCTTACGTCCTCGCTTCACCTCACCTCCTTCCTCCTTCACTCTGTCCTTGTTTTACCTCACTTGTTCATCGCTAACAACTCTCAGACGTCAAGCCCAGCCAACAACCTTCCACTCCATGACCCCGAGCCTCATCCACCTCTACGTCGACCGCTCCAACTGCACCACAACGCTCGAATCGGCCACGCTCCTCGCTCAATCGCCTAGGTACGTCCTTCCTCTCCCACTCCATCCTTCGCATCACCTTCTAACATCTTCAGCTGCAATGCCGACTCACTACGTCCGCAACAAACCTCGAGTCTTTCGTGGCATAGCCTCCCCTCCGACACCCCAATGACCACAGCCTCGGCGCCCCCGTCGCTCAAGGTGTCTCGCTGACACCCCTGTGGCATGGGGCATATGTCACGAAAGACTCGGCATGGTCGGTGTGGGCTTCTTCCCGGCGAGGGAGCCAGCCCGGCCATGCCTTCCGGCAAATGGTGCTTTTTTTCTCCGGCTTGGCCGGTCTGGTCTCCTTCCCGGCGAGGGAGCCAGGCCGGTCACGCCCTTGGGGTGATGGGGAGTTTCTTGAAATATGGCCGGCCTGGTCCACGGTAAGTTTCCTATCTTCCAACCTTTCCTTCTTCGACTTCACCTTGCTAACGCTTCCATCACAGTGGATGAACATGGTGTATATGTTCTGTGCGTGGGGGAGGTCGGTCACATTCTTTCGGATGATGGAGTGAGTGGGTTTGGGGATGGCCGGGTCGATGCGGTCCCACCGGTGAGTTTCTTCCTTTCTTCCTGCCTTTGAACTTCACTTTGCTAACTCCTTCACAGCAGCAGAACGTGGGGTCTATGTTACGAAAGACTCGGCCATGTCCTGCTGCGGTGGACCGCATCGACCACGGCGCCTGGAGAGAGAGTGGCTTGGGATGGCCGTGACCAACCTGGACCACCGGTGAGTCTTCTTCCAATCCTTCCTTCTTCCGCTTCACTTTGCTAACTCCTTCACAGACAGAACATGGTGTCTATGTTACGAAAGACTCGGCATGTTCTGGTACGGTGGTCCGGGTTGGTCACGGCGGGGACGAGCGAGGACGCGATGGCCATGACCGGCCTGGTCTACCTGGTGAGTCTCTTCCAACCTTTCTCCTCCTTCGACTTCACCTTGCTAATTCTTTCTTCTCAACAGTGATGAACATGGTGTATATGTTACGAAGGACTCGAGGTGGACTGGGCCGGCCATAGCATCTGTCAAATCAAAAACTTCAAACAAATCTGATCGTCTTTGCAATTCGTGATTCACTTGTGATGTCTGGCTGAGCTGAAGTGAATTCGCCATGTTCGCTGAAAGCCTCGGCGACGATTCCGACCGGTGGCTCAACACCACGGAGCAATTGGGCGCTGGAAGCTCACAGACTCCGAGGAGTATGGGAAGATGGCAGATGCTAATGGCAGGAATAATGCCACGAAGAGTCTGCAGAGGTGAGGGCGATGCCGCGGAGCACTTCAACACTAAGATCGCAGTTAGCCTAAAAAACAGTTGCATGTTGTGACCTGACGGATTTGCGTGAATGATAAATCTTATCCCTCGCACATCCCCTTGAAGAGGTCTTAAGCAGTTCAGACGAGGAATATCGCTATACTGCTGTAGGCTTCGAAAGGGTCTCACCACTATGAAAACTCCCTTCGAGTATCGTCACTTCACAGCAGCAAGATTTCATCATCGCTATACCCGTCCACGGCGATGCCAAAAGATGGACACACCTCAGAGCTTCGAGCGCGGCAGTAGAAAAGGCTGCCTCATCGCCGAAGGTTCTTCGCGGCGCTGGTCTGCTCTCAACCCCTTTTGCGTCGCAGAGTTCTCAATAGAGCCATCACCAGCTCTAACCGCCTCAATTCTTTTATGAAGTCTGCGCTGCTGAAGCTGCATGAAGCCCTGTGCTGGGATCGCTGGGGATGCCGCCCGCCCCTCAACTCCAACGGCGGGGGAGATGCCCGCCCAACTCCTCCAACTTCGACACCACCACGCGGCCTCTACCCACGATCCCACCCTATTGCTGCTCCTTGCTCTAAGATAGTCACGCCAGAATACTTAGCGACCGATCGAGCAGAAGCCCACCCATCCCCCGAGCGCCTCGAGCCCACAAACGGCGGAGCAAGGAGGAAGACCAGGAGAGAGCCACCGCCGCGCCATTCCCAGGGGCTATCAGGTCACGTAGAGCAAGGGATACTCAAGGAGGGCGAACACACTCAGAGATCATGGGCATAGGGCAATATATTAGCTGACGCTGAAGAAGCTCATTCTGCCGAGAGACTAACTCCAGGGTTCAGCTCTTAGGATACCGTCCCAATCTTCACGAATGCAGCACGATGCCAGCCTACGATACCACATTTCCTCCTTTGACACTTGTTGTTACGGATCTTGAACAACCTCGGAGCGCAGCGTCGGCAGTCTCTGTGTTGCGAACGGCGAAGGGCAGCTACAAGGGTTGTGGGACAGCGGAGGAACTTGGAGAACTTACAACATCGAGCGGCGGCTGGCGAACATAATGGAGAGGGGAGACATAGCATAGAGAGCCGGACACGTATATGGCGCCGAGATCGAGTCTGCTGGCTCGAAGACCTTGGGTAAAGCCCCTGGAAGCTGTCTTGCCACCGCACTCCCTGGCCGAAGAGTCTGCCTATTTCTCCCTCCTTGTACAGCCATCTAGATAGCCAGAAAGAAACCTGCGACCTAAACCCTTACGTGCAATATGAATACCCTCAATGCCATTGTGTGAAGCCCTCGCCGTGATGCCGCTCGCGATGCTACCCCTCAACACCAAAGGCCGCCCCACGATGCCCGCGAACATCTCCAGCCTCGTCCCCGCAGCCTACCCCCAGCCCCCACGCACTATGGTAGCCCTTCTACCTTCAGCAGAAGATTAGGACCCCATCAGCCCGACAATAACAGCCTGGATCATCACAGCCATCGCCCCAAACCCCCCTGAGCAAAGCTCAGTGAAGACCGCGGATCGAAGAGGCAATCCCCGGAGACAGCACCAACGCCAGCCCCCCATACAAGAAACCGCCCCTTGCACGATGCAGGCATGTCAAGAAATCGAGTGCAGAAGGCAAGTCCTTGACCTGGAGGTCCCCGAGACAAGACTTGATGGTGATTCCAACCTCCAAGAAGAGCGGTGTGGGATTGTCGCCTCAACCTCACCCCATACGCTCCACAGCCTCTTCTATAGGGCACGCCCTCCTCCTACCCACGATATCCCTTCCTATCGCCATCGGCGCCTCAGCGGTATTGAGCAGTGAAGCTCATTCGACGCAGCGCCGCCGGTACTCCGAGACGAGAGCGTGGATGGCGGAGACAGGCAGAGAGACTCGGTGGACGGGGCTAGGATGAGGGCAGCATGACGCCTGAGACTGCGGCAGGAGAGGACGAGGGCACAATGGAGACATCGTTTGGAGACGAAGATGGGAGGGCAACAGGATGAGGCTTGAGGGACACTTGATGAAGGGGTTGGGGCCTCGAGAGAGACGCCGAAGCAGGGCAGGGCACCTACGCGGAAGACTACACCACAAGGCTTCGGCGAACCTCTTTGAGAGACCTCTATTCCTTATCTCAGCGGAGACTGCTCCAGGGAGAAGAGTCGCCGTCGCTGGACCCTAGCTTGAGGACGAGGGTCCGACTGGTTTCAGTGGCAAGGGACGACATGGCTTTGGAGCTGGGAATGAAACACCGTGTTGGCAGTCGTCTTTAGGTATGCAAATCACCTCAAACTCTCCATGATAGAGACTCATGTGGGCGAATTAGGTCACCGCTAGTGGTCTTGGACAGCCCCCCAGCCTCGAACCCACCTCCCACCTACCTCCTCTTCCCGGGCCGGCGACGACGAGCTTCCTTCAGAGCCACCTTCTTGTCCACGACGAGAAAAGAGACACCTACAACATGCTCGGACGAATTGGCGATGAGAGCAATCAAGTGTGGTGGACAAGGCTACTGTGAAGGACCTCCTCTTCATCCCATATGTCATCCAGCACGCAGCCTCTTCAATCTAGCTTCATACGCCTCACGAGATGACGGACCTACATTTTTTACGGGGTAGCAGTTAGCAAAGCCGAAGGACGTGGCAGGCCGCAGTGAATTTTCCCTTGACGCCGAAAGGGTGAACGACCCACGTCGGACCTCCGCCCTACAACAATACCCTACATACTGGCAATGCCGAGGAAGGCGACGGTATAGTAGTCCACAGCACGCAAAGGCGTCGACGAGGCGGGAGTTGTTGGGCAGCCATTGTGCAGATACAAACCAAACCCTCAAACACCTTCGCGTCGAGACCAGGCAGACAAGACCAGGCGTTAGGCAGAAACAGAGGAGTTCACAGATAACAAAATACGGATCGAGTGGGCAGTGGCCATGGTCATGGTAGGAAGGGAGAGCAAAGAGGAAGACGGAGGTGATTTGACTTCTTCGGTCAGCACCACCCACCTTGGCCGCACAGTCAGTCTTCTACGCATTCTTTCCTTGAATCCCTCGCCCATAAGGTGGACTAACAGCCTTATGTAGATCTCCCCTAGGCACAGCGGATTCGAGCAGGGTACTACTGACAGTCAGGCCATCGACGCCCAAAACTCCTATCCGAGACCGTCTCACCGCTCTTGGGCTCCTTCTTGAAACTCACAAGTCAGCTGATCGCTTCTACACAATACAAATTGACTATGGGGATAGATACGGAAGCGAGAACATTTACAGTGTTATCTTGGGCACTCCAGATGGCTGGCGAAGAGGTCTTGGTGAATGTCTCGAAAATTGCCCGGAAGGGGACCTCCGCGTGGACGCCCAGACGCAGAGGTTGAAGCCACTCACACCCCCGCACCACCTTGACGGGCATGGATATCAGCAAAGTACATTTCCAACTCGTAAGCTCCGACTGACCTGTGTTCATGTTGTGGTCAACGGCTAATCCCCCTTTTCCAGACTTCCAAGCCTGATCCCCTCAGCGTCGTCAAGAACGCACAACACTGACCTCGAAAGCCAGTGTTTCACCAACTCAGCGTGAGCCCAGTCCACCCCTGTGGCTCCCTCTCTTCAAGTCTACGAGTCTAGACAGAGACCATTCAATGCGGACATTGCAATGGCAGCGGGTTGTGTCCCATACCTGAAAATGGGTCAGTCTCACGAAGATCCAGGGGCTTCAAATGGATACCTACCTCGAAGCATAACAACTTGTGGGCGCAGCTAGGAACCCTCTTTCACCCTTCCCTCGCTGGCCGACCCACCCACCAAGTTCGACGGCCTCTTACAGGACCAAAACTCGATACACACGGTACTTCCATTTCCACTTTTGGAACACCAGCCGGAACCTCGGAGCCATTGAAGCAGTTCCAAACGACATACCACTCACACGTCCATCAGAGTCGAAGGAGCGTTGCTCATGCTGAATTATCTCTCCAACTGGTAGAGAGGCCTCCGTAGACCTTCCCCTGCGCTCTCGCGACATGGTATCGGCATCCCACTCATTCAGCCGTGGACAGCTTGAGTTAGGACACCGATCAAGCCCAGGAGAAGATCGGCTTAGCAGCGGTACCTTTTGGCATTGGTCGGGAAAAGGAGGCACGGCATTTGGTCAGAGCTCTAGACTATGGAAGTCGAGCGCTGAACTCTATGAGTTGAAACCTAAGGTTTGTTATCATTAGCAGCTTGAAGCATACGCTAACACGATGGAGTCTTACCTAGGCGTCAAGCACCCTTTGAATACCTCCGCGACCTCAGGCTCTGCGAACAATACAGCTTACCCTTCCACCTTGAACGAAGCCATCTGATCGAACGAGACCCCCCTCCTCCCTCCTCCTTCGAGACCACGAGGTCACACCACCCTACCTCCTTACCTCGCGATATGAACATGACCAGCATACCAGCGGGAGGGTCGAGGTGCATGCAAAATAACAGGAAGTTGACTGGAACGAGCGGACAAAAGGATGTTTCTGACTCATTGAAGGATGAGAGGTCGTGGAGAAACATACCGTTGATGCCTGACGGCAAGGGAATGACGGAGAACCTGAAACATGAACCTTCACGAGGATATTGGAGAAAACCAAGACAACGCGGACGACGAGTCCAAAGACGTGGACGAAGAACGGAAAGACCCACCTTGTTTACCTTGAGTTTCGGAGACACGGCCTTGCAAAGAGGAATGCAGAACTTGAAAAGATGCCTGAAAAAACGGTGAAGCATTGGAGACGGTGAGAAATCAAGGAGACAAACATTGGGCAAAAGCTGACTTTGGCAAGGCTTACCGCAATGACAAGGACGTGGACTTGGAAGAGCTGAATGCTTGATGAAACACCTACCGTGCTTACCTATGTATACGTGAATCCCAATGAGCGGAATTCGAGGACGATGCATGTCTTGACCGAAGCTGACTTGTGGAAAAAGCACCAAAACCTCCACCACGCAAACTCCGAGAAGCCCAATGTGTGAAGAAAGACCCACCTTGCTTACCTTCAACCTTGAGACCCTGAATGGATCTGACCCGACAACGACACAAGTATACCGAAGACAAAGAAATCGAGCAAGAAGAATTGAAGCTGTATGGGAAGAAATCACGAGAAAGAGCGAAATCAGCAAGGATAGAAGAAACTTCTCAAAGACGCATACCTTACTCGGAATGGGAAAGATGACCGTGAAGGCTGAAGCACCAGAAGCGATAGACCGAGAAAGAATCGAAGGCCGTAACGACTACGCCTATGCCAGAACGAAAAAGACGTCCGAAAGACATGCTAAAGAGCAAAAACGAGGAAATACGGCTGAAAATGGCGATGTGCGAGTGCCGACATATGATTGGAAGGAAAACCTACCAGTACCCAAGGTGAGCATTCTGAAAAAAAGGAGTGACAATGAGAGAGGGGATGCCTACCATACTGACAAAGAAATTGAGACAGTGAGAAAGAAAACAAGGCCGAGGCGCAGTGACTGGCAACGCGGGGTCTCCATTGGAGATTGGTACGGCAAAACAAAGGCACCGAGGCCTAAAGATCAAGAGAAGACTCACCGGAGAAGGCTTACGTGCAGTACACTCCGAGCGATTCCCTCGAGCGATTCCCCCGAGCACGCCTTTCCTCTCAATATCGTGACAAGAGATCACCTACCGGAAAGGAGATACCAGGGAATGACGACCACCCGCCCAAAAGAAGCATGAGAGACGCCTACCTCTGCAAAGAAAGATGCGATGTTGACGAAGGCGACACTTGGAAAGGACGGCTGATGCCGGAGAAGAGGCTGCTCAAGGAAAGTTCACCTGCTGGGATTTCACGAAACGAAGATGAGAGCAACACAACAACATGAGACGACGGCTAAGAGGCATCAGATACGCTTACCGTTCGAGAAAAATGTGCGATGCTGACGAAAACGAGACGGTGGAGAGATGTTGGGCAATGCCCTAGGACTTGCTCAAGAAAGACCTACCTGCTAGGATTGAGAAGACGAATGATTAAACGAGGAGACGCCACCCACCTACGGAAAGACGAGATCGAAAGCGGGGGCATGAGCAGCATAAGGATGGGATGATGCCCAGAAGACGTGTGAGATGATCTTACCGTTCTAGAAAAAGACGCAAAGTTGACATGAGAGATAGCCCGAGAAGATTGGGCTATGCCCGCGAGGAAAGTGATCCAGAGAAGCTCACCTGCTATGATTTTGAGGATGGAAAGATCGAAGACGCGAATACGACGGCGAGACGTCACCTACCTGCAGAAAGAAATAGACGACAAGAAAAGTATGAGCGGCAGCAATTCATGGGACGATACCCTAGGGACGTACGAGATACGCTTACCGTTGCAGGAAGATACGAAACTTTGAGAAATCCAAGTTGCACGCAGAAAGGTCGGGCAATTCCCAAGAAGAAGCCGCTCAAGAAAAGCCTACCTGCTGTGTAGAAAAATGAAGGACCAAAGGCAGGAAAGACGATGACGAGGGCCTACCGTTCATTAGGAAAAAAAGAACGGATGGAAGGTAAGAGGGATCCACAATTGAACGAGAGAAAGAGCGAGTTGATAACGAGACGTGCGAAAGGATACCATTGACAGGCTGAACCGCAAGGTCAGAAACCCGAATCTGGCAAAAGAGAAGGCCAAGATGCCAAAGACAAGTGAAGGGATCGAAGCACCATCGGTCGGTAGAAACATCATATCGAAGCCGCAAAAGATTGAGGCGAAACTTGACCGCAAGCTGAACGACGCTGACGGGGGTAAGCCCAAAAATCGGAACCATGTACGAAGTCGGCCTACCTCCCGTGGACACATTGGTCCAGGAGACACTGAAAGATTTGTGGAATGATGACGAGGAAAGGTATGGAGGTCCCAGAGCCTACCGATGTAGACGAGATTATACGATGACAAGTCCAACGAAACCAGGCAAGCAACACGAGAATCAAGAAACCTACTTGGAGAAAAAACAGTTACCTCACGACTCACTATTTGACAAACCTCAAGGATCCTTGGAAATGCCACCTGTCGGCGGATGAGAACAGGCGGCTTACGTTGGCCAGCAAGAGACTTTCTCGTCGAAACGCTTTCCACAGGCAACACCGAAACACCTCCCAAGATAACCTGAGGTCCCTCCAGGGTCGGCGCAACTCGCGACCGCAGAAGTGCCCGGACAAACGTCTGGACCTTCGCCTGGAAGCAACCTCCATCATCTTGGCATGGGAGAGATTCATGGAGCTGAAGAACCGGAACCATTCATGGGGTCGACGAAGGAGTAGTAAGACGCAAGACTCCTCAGCAGATCCCGCTTCGACTGGATGGAAACGACATACAGCAACGCCGGCATCTGGACAATGACAGCTTGGAGGTTAGTGCAATAGCTATGTGAGTGTACGAGCAAAGGCCAGAGGTATCCAAGAATTGACGGATCTCAGGAAGCATGACATCGAAGAGCCAACCGCTAAGTAACCTATAAGACGACATGGGGTGCTGAACGAGGCTAAGCTGAGGGGTGAGCGCGGACGGTAAGCATGAGACTGCAAGACAAGAGCAATCCGGACTTACACTCGCAACCTCGGTGCGAGATGCTGGCAGAAATGACGATGAAGCTGGAGACTTCTAAAAGCTGCATGAGAATCCCTTGAACGAACTCACAACCCGGTTCTGAGGTATGAGTATGCACGGTAAGCATGAAAAACTGCGCAGCAAAAGCAAGCCGGACTTACAACTCGCGCCATGGGCGACGAGATGCCGTCAGAAACGACAAACATCGAGCCAAGATGACCTACCATTGAGCCATTGGTAGATGAGAGAAGTTTTGCCGAGGGGTGAGCGAGGACGGAAAGTATAAGCAACTCTGAGCAAGAGACATCCGGGCTTATACTCGCACCTTGGGCGTTGGATGCCGGTAGAAATCGACGAATCAAAGGAACCAAGCGGTTACGCCATTAGCGGAAGAACGAAGCCATCAGAGTGAAAGCGCAGCAAGTACGCCTGAGAAAACGACAAGCAAGCCGGACTTACACTGGCACCATGGGCGACTAGATGCCGGAAAGGGACGAGAAAAACTAAGTGGAAACGATACGCAAACGCGCCATTGGCCAAGATCGAAGCTATGCTGAAGGGTGAGCGAGAACGGTAAGTATCAGAAACTATGGAGCAACGTCCAAGAGAGAGGCCCGGACTTAGACTCGCACCACGGGTGACGGATGCCGGCAGAACGATTTGAATTCTCCAAAAATGAAACGACGAGGGTGTTCATTGCTCCCCATGGAGAAAGCGAGGACAGAGTCCAGTGGAGTCTGCGGTGACAAACCACCGTTGGGGTTCGGCGAGTTTAGGATGATGATTGAGGAGACCTTACCGTGCTTGCTTACCTTCGAAACCTACCTGACACATCCCTCCCTCGAGCACTAATATCGTCAACCTCGGATCAAAGAAGGAAAAGGCATCAAGACGAGTCATCGGTGCACCAAGGGTGCCCGGGAGAGAGGGCTTACCTACTGATTTCGAAAAGAAGAGGAATAGCGAAATGAACGAAGCAGAAAGGCCATCAACGCAGTAAAAGGCCTCAGGAGACGAAGTCATCGGTACACCAAAGGCGTCCGGGAAAAAGGCTTACCGGGAACGTTGGAAACATAAGTCCGAAAGCAAGAGATGAGAACCGCGACGAGTTGAAATGTGCAAGGCAAAAAGCCCTCGAATTATGAACCAGTAGGAACGCCTACCTGGCTTAAAGGGTTTGGTTGAAACCAATCACCCCGTGCCCTGTGGATGAGAGAAGAGGAAAAAATGACGAAGATGGGAGCGCAGAGATGAATCATGGGATGAGAAATGATGAAAAAAGTCGAAAGAGGAGTCATCGGTGCACCAGGTGTCCGGAAGAGAAGCTTACCGGATGGCTGCTAAAGAGGAGTCGAAAAGAACTCGGTCAAGGACAAAACAACACAACACAAGCAAGCAGAAAGGTCCTCAAAGGACCTCAAGAGAACATCGGTGCACCGAAGGTGTCCGGGAGAAATGCTTACCTGGTGACTGCTAAAGAGAAGCTAAAATGGAGTCTGTCGAAGATGCAACGAAAGAAAGCAAGCAGAGAGGAGCGCTGGAACCAAGGAAGAACTTGAGAAAGAGTACTGTGGACACGAAGGCTGATCGACGGCGAATGGCTGATGCGCCAAGGAAAGGTTACTCGAAGTATGAAAGATGACGAGGCGAAAACCTGACGAGGAGGCTTTGCATGAGCGATGTCTCAAAGACCATTGGCTTTCGAAAAACCATGCAATGGATGACGACCTATATCAAAGAAGGAAACATACCTGGACTGGATTCACCTCCGAGCATCTCAAGCCTCCTGGAATATGACCAACCTTGGGCTCCCAATCCTCATCATGCATGCCTCAACAGCGACGTACATGGAGGCGTCCCTGCTCATAGGCGATGTGCCAAAAGCAGATGAGGAGTATGTACGACTGAAGATGAAAATTTGACCTTCCAAAGACGAGCGTTGAGAGAGCGATGAGCGTATCAGGACGAAAATGCAGTGCGACGCGGAGACCCGAGAACGAAAGAAGCAACGCCTCAAGACGCAAGGGCAAGTAGCGGCTAGAACATGCCGAAGGATGACGGACATTGAAGGAAATTGAAAGTCAAGATGAGGAACGAGAGTTGCAGACGTTGCGAAAGTTGGGAGGCATGGAGATCAGAAGTCGAAAGGAAAGACGACTGCGCAGTATCCAACGTGGGAAGACATCCCAGACGACCATCGAAGCGACGAAATCGCAAGCGTAAGAGTTGAACTCGAACTAGTATGGAAAGAGACCAACCTAGAGGAGAAGAACATCTACCTGAGGCTTACCTTCTGGCCTACCGTTGTGAAAAAGTCAATTGCTAGGACGCATGCCTGGCAACAAACTCCATCCCGAGCAATGTACCCTTGAGAGGACCTACCTTGATGCTTGGGAAGGGAGCGAGTCGATCACGTGAATGGATCACGTGATGGGCAAATTGACAGAGAAGCCAGAAGACAAGAAAGACCAAGAAGCAGAAGAGCGGATAGAGCGAAAGGGCCTCGAACGCAGGAAAAGGCCTCAAGAGATGGATGTGTCTTCCACCATGGGTGGGAACGAAAGAGTCGGAGGCGATGGATGGACGAAACATATAAGATGATGAAGAAGCCGAACTGCGCTAGGATGCTACGAGCAATCCTTAAGACAAGGAAAACAGACGCCAAACCGGGGGCATAGATACCCAGAGGCAATCCACAAGACAAAGGAGATGGATGCAAGAGCTCAAGCAAAGATCGTCGGGAAGCACCATGGGTGCCAAGACGAGGAAGCGGGACCTACCATGGGATGCGAAAGAACTGAGATCTCGAGGACAATGAGAAGCCGCTAGTAGAAGCGCTGGAGAGGACATCTGCCAAAGACGAGAGAAGTTCGAAGAGATATGGACGAGTTGCGCAAAGGAAGCACGAGTCCCAACCGGGATGGGTGTCGTGACGGTAGGGTATGAGCAGGAAGCGTGCGAAAGCTGAATTGAGGCGAGAGATGCCGTTAAGACGATGTAGGAGACCTTATCTTCGACTTACGATGCGAGCATGCCAGACGATACCCGCTGGCAATGCCCGTGGCCTCCCAAGTAGTCAGGGCGCCTCCGCCCGCTCAGGACGTCGGCCAGCAGCAAGCAGTCGAACGAGGTGGTTCCAACACATGCCAGCTGGTTTCGCATACTCTTCCCACCCCCCGTGCAAAGTATCGAAGCCCCACGAGGCGGTGTTGTGCTGTGCCCGCAGCCAAAGGGGCAAGGCGGGTAAACTCCGGCCGATGCCAAGTCGCGATGCCAGCTTGGTGTTGAGGGGAGGTTGAGCGATGCCGATTTCGAGCTCGATTGCTGCAAGAGACGATTATTAGGCATCCCATCGGGGCTCTCACGAAGGCTGAAGAGTCGGAATTGGGTACTCACCCTCCTTGGCTGGAGTCGTCGCAGCTTGGCGGGGTCAGGGGATGAGGTCGCTGAGGAGGCATTGCGGGTCGATGACAACAGCTGTCGACTCGAGACAGCACCTCTGAGGATGCGATATCGTTAGCCGAGCTGCTTGAGAAGCATGCCCGTCGAAAGAGGTGGTGTTGAACGAGGGCTGGCTGAGGCCCGGTCGGCGGATCGAGGGGAGAATCTGCGTCAGGCGAGGTAGGGTAAGCGACGAGCTATTACGATGGAGAAGCTATTGGGGATGAGGCTTACCTTGTCCTTCTGGAGCTTCTCGAGGTTCTGATGAGGAGGCAAGTCGTGGTTGTCGCTGCCAGGCTGTCATCGGTCGGTCGCTGCCCGCCTGTCGTGCCTGCTGGCCCCCAGCCCCCTGCGACGAGGCCATCGAGCTCGAAGCCGCGATGCCGTCTGTCGGAGGAGCTGTAGAGGGTCAGTCTCAGGGCCATCGAGCTGCTGCTGCTGTGGGTAAGTCGCTGTGGGTGAGTAGGGTGGGCAAAAGCGGGAGTCAGAGGCAGATCCGGAGACCCCCTGACGAGCGACAGCACGCCTCAAGCCGTCGAAAGACCGCTGCTAAGGATGCGGAGGGCGTCCTGGATGAGCTGCTGCAGCTCCCCAGGCACTGGTGGACGATGTTGAGGAGTCGTGATGGGGGAGGGTTGGTGATGGAGGAGGAGAGACGGCGGCCTGGTGTTGAGGAATTTCTGTGCGCGCCCGCCAAGCCAGCTCCTCGACGACAGCTCTCCCCCTCGCCAGTCTCCTACACCCTCCTAGCTGCATCGCGGACCCTGATATCGACCTTCGGAACCTCCTCATCGCTCTCACCATCCTCGAAACTGCCTCCTCCGAGCTTCCTAGATCCATTCGGCCTTTTGGAAGCGTATCGCGAAGCTCCGCAGAGCTCTAGAGCTCCCCGCCGCCGCACTCGTCCAGCACCCCTTCTACCGTGTCACTACACCACAACGCGAGAAGGGCTCTTCAGAGGGGCCTGAATGGGGTGCATGGGTGCCATACTAGCACCGCGCGAGCTTTTAGGGGCATGGGAACGGGTGTCAGCGAGTACCAGCCAGCGAGTGACCGGGAGCAAGGCGGAGGAGAGTGAGAACACGACGAAGAGGACCCTGTATACATTGCATGGCCATGGCACAGCTAATGAGTGCATGATATACTACAGATACACCATTTTTAGGTCCGCTTTGGCCATACATCCTCCCCAATATTCTCCGCCCACACCAGCGCTCCGAACCGCGCACCCAGCCAACGCGTGCGAAACCAGCGCCTTTGGGATTGAGGAATCCACATCACCTACGTTGTTTCCTTACTGGAAAAAGAGCATATTGCGCCTGTGGGTTTGGCATTTCATGGAAATGTGCTGACGAAGATCAATAGGGGCATATCGCGCGAGAACAAAATCCAGAGGGGAATATGGGCTAAAGGGGAGGAGGACCAGCAAAGTCGACGAAAAGAGTGTTAAAAGACGGGGAAACCAGCTTTGAACGTTGCAGCAGGTCAGGCGCTTCGCGTGTTGTAGGTTTGCATCGCGATCGGGCGTCACGAAGCACGAGGGCACAGTCGATGGGCCTTAGAATTGAGTCTGGCGACATGGTAAGTTCAAATCAAATATAGGGGGTAGAGGTAAGGGCCTGATGTTTGCGCAAGCTTGAATATTCAACGGTAAGCGTATGGAAGATGCGATGGCACTCCGGCCGGCCTGCGAGACTGGTGATGAGGTCAAGTTCACGGTAGATCGTATAGCATTTCTATTGCCATTTCCCTATATTTCTATGGTCTGATGCTGTTTTGTTCGCCACAAAAGCATGAGGTGAGGTTGCGGCAGCTCGCTTATGCGTAGTCGTGATCACGGCCAAGTACGCCTAATCCCGCCCCTCCAATTCCCACACCTCCCCATCGCCACTACGAACTCTGCCAAATTGGGGGCATGATGAGACTGATTGGAGGGCTTCAACTATGGTAAGTTGATGCCAAAATGAACTTAGAACGTTCCTGACATTGGGCTCATCGGCTGCAGAGGTGCGTCACGTGGTAGCAATTGCGTATGTTCTGGAGCACGATCGATTTGCATGGCAGAAGCCGTTGCATACCATCTCAATCGCTGATGCCCCATTTGAATACCTCAGACGATAGAAATGCACTATCAAAAACTCACGCTGATGTGCTCAATTCCCACTCGATCTCCTTATTGAAGCGCTTCGCGGTAGCATTCGCATCCGTTCGAGACGAGGATAGATATGCAATACTGGAGATCTTCCATCGCTACGCTAGACTCCTCTATCCCTAAAAAGCTCCTCAGCGCTACATCAGCCATATCAAAACGAACTTTAGATGCACATGACATCTGCTTCATCACGATTCATATAACCTGAGCTCGTCCTGAGCCACTACGTCTACTTCAGCGCATGTAGAATGGTACATCGTCTTCTTCAACAACCTCAAACCCCAAGAGGTGCTTCGGAACTATATCAGCACGACCAAAACAGTCTGCTAGTATGCGTAGTCTCTACCCCGTCGCAATTCGCACATCTCAAGCTCATCCTGCATCAAAATGTCCAATCTAGCGTGTGGAGAAAGTGACATCGTCTCCTCCAACGAATTCATTCCTCAAGAGATGCTCCAGAACTCTATCAGTACTTCCAAAATAACACGCTAGTATGCTTGATCTCTGCTTCATCGCAGTTGGCGCATCTCAAGCTCATCCCGAATCCAAATCTCCAATCTAGCGCGTCCAAAACGTGACATCACCCTCCAACAATGCTTGGCCTCTTGACGCACTTCAGACGAGCAGTATCAAAACAGCGCATTCCACGTTTCAATACTCGCTTCACCATGAAATCTTACCTGACTAAGCCACCCACCTGTTGACCTCTACTCCACAACGTGCAATCTCAATTTTCCTTCTTCAGTCGCCATAGCCTGCATCACATCCACACATCGCGCAATAGATCTCGTACTTCCAAGCACACATCGCACGCTAGATCTCCTATATCCAACTACACGTCGTCACTAAATCCTCAACATCCTCAACATCACCACAATGTCTGCCTCCAACAACGCCAACGCCGCCGCCTCCAACGCCCCAAAGCCTCCCACCCGCGCCGACTTCGTGTTCCTGCACCGGGACGTCGAGGTCCCCTACGACACGACGGCGTGCCCGTACTGCATCACGCTGAGCTGCCCGTGTGGCACCCTCTTCCGCGCCTGCAAGGCACATGAAGCAGACGTAAGCGCCCCTCAAACCCCTGATCTTCCTGATCTTCCGAACCTTCCTCAACTCCCCCAAGTTTAACCAGTTCCCCCATTCCACGCACTAACACTCCCCCAGCACGACAACTTCACCCCCTTCTCCCGCCGCGTCCTCGGCCCCACCCCCCACAACGCCTATCCGCCCGCCCGCGCCGCCGTGCCCGACATCGAAGACGCCGTCGCCGTCGCACCGACCCAAGTGGTGCAACTGGTGAAAGTAGTGGGGCTGCAGCGGCAGCGCGCCGCCGCGGGGCTCGACGCGGGGGCTGGAAATGCCTTCGTGAAGGCGGAGGGGGTGTTTGCGTTGGAGGAGAGTAAGTGCTGCCCCTGGGAGTGACGGGAGTTATGGGAGTTATGGGGCTTTTGGGGCTTTTGGGGCTTTTGAAAGGATTGGTGTTAATGGGAAACAGTTTGCCCGGTTGCGAGCGTCATGGAGGGGGTATGGAGGGTCAAGGGGCTGCGTGCGCGGAATCCGGAGGTGCAGAGGGAGGGCGCTGTGGGGGTGAAGAAGGAGGAGGGGGCGGTCTGAACGTGGCGAGATTGGGGGAGGGGTATGTAAAGGATGGGAGGGTGGAGATCGAGAGAGGGCGATGGGCGCGTGGGAAGCGGTGGTGAAGGCAGTCTGGAAGTGGCGAGATCTGGAGGGGGCGATGTCAAAGATGAGAGACTGGGAGTTGAGAGAGGGTTTCGGGCGTGAGGGATTCAGAGGCTGTAAGAGATAGAGCGGAGTTGAAGAGCTGAATTGAAGAGTCACATCACACAAGAGAGGAGAGAAAGCATGATTTGAGATATAATTTTTTGATTGACAGCAGCTGCGGACCAGTCAATCAAGTGTGCTGTTATGACTGGCCCGCAGCTGCTGCCCACTCCCGCAAACCCGGAACCCGACTCGTACTGAAAAAGACGCCCTCCGCCGATGCATGAAAGAACCTAACGGTTCCTTCATACACCGACGGAGGACGCCCTTTCATCCCCCCAACATCTACCCAATACTGAAAAGACGCCATCCACCGGTGCATCTGCAGATGCATGAAAGAACCCAACGGTTTTGCTTGGCACCGGTGGATGGCGTCTTTCCAACCCCACATCTACTGCGTCCTCCACCTGGAGGGACCGCTGCCATGGCAGCGAAGGATGTTGCTGCATGGCAGAGGTCAAAAATGTCTTCGAAAAAAATCTGCGTCAGGTCAGTTGGAGATCGATGGAACGGAGGTGAAGAAGACGTACCGAAGAAATGCCTGGGGCTGGGCGTGTTCGCGGCTGAGATGACCGGCCGCAGGCGCACCCAGCCCCAGGTACATGTATCATTCCTGGCCAATGGGTGTGAAAAGACGGTATACAAAAATGGCGAAAGGCGTCATAATACTGCAAGAGGTTAGAAAGATCAGATACTGAGCATTGCAATGACTTACTGGTTAGGAGCGTTGTGATGCCTGACTGATAGGAATAGCGAATGAAGGCCTGGGATAAAGCTTGCTTGTTGCTGAAGAGGCCGATCTTGCCGCAGTTGTAGCAACTCGAGAGCCGAACAGGCAGAGAGGCCAGCTTGGTAGTCGACTATTCGATGGCGCAGACCATAGTCCATGGCCATGGCTGTGGAAGAGTTTAGGTGCCGTGAAGAACGAGTATGGGACCTTTGGTGCAAGCGGGGCGGCTTGGGCGGCGAGGCCAGCTTGGCGGTCGGCCAATGGAGGGGTGTGGAGCACAGTTTGTGCTCTCGGAGACCTTTAAGTGCCTTCATGACGGGGCCTGAACGTGGGTGCTCTGATGAAATTGAGGCGGCTTGGGCGGTGAGGCCAGTTTGGCGGTTCGCCGGTCTAAAGCGCATACCACAGTCCATGGGCGTGGAGCAATTTAAGTGCCTTCAAGACCGAGTATGGGTATTTTCGTGCAAGCGGGGCGGCTTGGGCGTCGAGGAAACTTTCACGCCTGGAAGCCTTGGCCTGTTGCGAATGCGAGGACGACGATGGGATGAAAAGCAATGTGCCCTTTCCTCTTGAAACCCTTGGGCTGTTGTGAATGCGAAGATGGAGCTGGGATGGACCTGCCGATCGATCATAGTTAGCTACTGTCATGAGAGACATGACGAGGGAATGGGGAATGTAAACTTACGAGTAGACGTCCAAATATGCCTTGGAATGGTGTGGACGATTGAATTGAGACCATAGAGATGCCATAACACTGTCGACGGATCTGGGTCAGTCAGTTTCGATTTCGACGCAGCCTGCTACGAAGAATGGGCGGAGGGCAGTGGTCTCGAGGAGAGATCATGAGGATAGGGAGGGTGATGCCATACCAAGAATGACTGGAGATGCTGGTGAGCATCCCGCGGCATTTGATGCAAAGAGAGAGCATGGTGGCCGGATGGACGGGTCGAAATGGAGCTCGTCCGGAGGTAAGCCAGCCCTGGGTAGCATCAGTATAGTGTCACCGGGGTTTGAGGGATGAGGCATGATGTGACATACCGCAGTGTCTAGATGCTGAGAGGTATTACATGATGCTTGCGTTACGGACGTTGAGGCATGAAAGAATGAAGTTGGTGTTGGTGGATGGAAGAAGAAGAGAAGGGAAAGGTGGGCTGACGTAATGCGCTGAAGTGGGAAGAACGAATGCTGAGATGTCTCGCGGGACCAGTACGATGCCCCGACCGCTGCATGAAGCCTGCAGCTCGAAAATGCGAAGGCAGCCACATATCCACTTGGTGCGGCAAGTTCATTATAATCCCGTGAACGGTTCAGGCGCTCTCGACGTCTACAAGCTATTATGAAGCTGTTCAGCGCTTTCTGCAGCTGTCTTCCATCTCCGGGCCTGTCCTCCCTCTCGCCGCCAGACCTGCTCATACCTGCCTTGTGTCAAGAGCTTCGACCTACACAGCTTCTGCGCCATACGCTGTTCCATACACAAAATCGAGCGTTTCATGGCACTTGCTACCGAAATAAGGGGCCCCTATCGGCAAGATTGGTAGCGAGGCAGCTGAGCTATGGGATATGGTGGGTCGACCGCTCCTCTCTTTTAACCTCACTACTATATATTTCACACCGCAACTACCACCCGCTTACTGTGCTTCCCCGTGCGATTTCCCTTTGCAAGTCTGTTTGCGAAGCGGTGACGACGTTACTCGGGCACTACCGAATCCCGTATGCGTGACCGATGGGCTTGAAACGCATCTGTAAGCACGTCCTACAGCTATCCTGTTACCGCGCATGGCTCCGTACTAATCTCTCAATTTGAGCTTCTTGAAGAGCATACGCACCAAATCTACCATGGCAGGGGCAGACGAATGCTGCCAGCTCAGCTAGCACCGGCATACCATCGCCAAGCGTTCTTCCTCCTTGAAGCATACGCGGTTCCTACGATGCTGTTCCGGGAATGAGCCTTCTCGTCACCGTTCCACCCATCCTGGCTTTGCCCGTCGCCGCTGTTCTTGAAAACGGTGCCCCTTAGGCTTTCCCCGAGAGGACATGTTGGCATATGTACGACCCAGGCGGAGGTCGCGGAGGCGACTACTGTCTACCAGCATATCTTATTCTAAGGAAGGGTTAGCCAATATGGAGAAATGCCGGTGCACGGCTTCTGAGAATTGGAAACTGCCTTTGAAGAGCAGGGACTGGCATACCTCTGTCCTGGAACGGAACTTCACCTTGGAATAGGCAGGGCTATGGGAATATGGGCGCTACAAATTTGTTTTGTGAGTTGGTATTGCTTTTTTCGAGTTACGATGGGGTTACCCTAATAATTCTCAATCTCAAGATTCGCGGACGTGGAACAGTACAAGTCATTCCAACCACCTCCGATCATCATGCCAGCATCACGCGGCCGTATGACCTAGCTTTTGGGCCTTGGTTCCGAAAAGACACGAGCGGTTCATTAACGATGACGACTGTTATGTCGCGAGCTGTGTTGCGGTGAGCGGGGCCGGTCGCATGCGGCGTGTTTGAGGGGGATGATCGACATTGGCCTCGTTTGCGGAGACGTCGCTGGCTCCTGCAAAAGGCTTAAGCTGTGGGAAAGACGCGATACTCGACAGTACCCTAGGAAGCGTCAGCTAGTGCTCGCAGCAGTGAGGAAGTTCGCAAACCTGGCCACCCGCCATCGAGCTTATGACCGCGATAGCATTCTCAAGGTATCTATTAGGTGAGTCTAACATTCACCAGTAACAGTCGCTCATGCTAATCCTATTAGCGACTTTGCCTGGCACACCTGACGATGCAATCCTCCGTATCCCAGTCGAGAGAGCTCGGAATTGCGCTACTGTGTGTCAAAGTCGACGCCTATTGCCTGACAACCCCATGCTTACAGCAAAATTAGCAAAGACGGTCGCAGGTCAACGTTTTGCGAAAAACGAGTCGATCTATGCTGCCTTGAGAAGCCCCAGACGGTCCGATCCCCCCCCTTGCAATAGCGTCATAGCGAGCCCGGAGACGAACATATATCCCCATCATTTGGACAGCTCGGAGCTGGAACAGAAACGATATCTACGTACAAGCTGAGGACACGCGAACATGATCACACTGTTGAGACGGACAATACTAAGACACTAGGATTGGGAGTTTTCGATGCCGTCCAGCACGGCGACAATGCCACTTTCGATTCGGCCCTCGGCGATTCCGGACAGATCAATTATAATCTCACTTCTGTTCTCCGCATCTCTCCATCCAATCTTCTCCCTCCATTGCTTCCGCAACTATTTCGTACACCATACCTCAAGCCCAGCAGAATCACCCCGATATCGCCACAACGCTGCCTAAGGAAGTCAAGACCTGTTCCCAAAAGCCACGCTTCGTATGTGCCTAGTGGTCACCACCAAATGCCCCAGTTGATCCGTATATCTCTGCTTCACGGGTCTGATTGCAAGCGCTTCCCTTTCAAAAACTTCACGTACTTTTAACTCTTTTTAACAAAGCCTTTTTCATCTTTCGATCACTCTACTTGTGCGCTATCGGTCTCTGGTCAGTTTTTAGCTTTAGAAGAAAGTTATCTCCCAATTGGAGCTCCATTCCCAAGCAACTCGACTCGTCGAATGAGTTTCACATGGCAAAAGCAGCCAGTCGCGTACGGGATTCTCACCCTCTGCGACATCCCTAGCAACGCCACGAAGACCTGCCGAACATCAGTCTGATGAGTTCCACGAGATAAATACGATGGATAATCCGGAGCCTCCTGGTTAGGTTACAAATTATGGAATCGTCAAGGACGCTATGATCAAGGACCCCATCATTGATTTTGCGACTGAACCATCATTCTCAGCAAACTCGCTAGGCAGGCCGGTACTTCCGCCCTTCTAATTTCCTCCAAAGTATATACGCTAATTTTCACTATTTGTCACGCCTAGCACACCGAGATTACCGCACTCCAAAGTTCGAAGAGCTCGACATCAAGCCATTTCTTGACGAACTCAATAATTTCTCTACCCATCACACGAGAGATCTCTTCAAAAGCAAGAACACCAATGCTCCCGAGGCGCAAGCTGAAGACGCGCGGATATGCGTCGTCAAGATTGCGCTCATGGAAATCGAACTATTCCAGGTCAAATTGGGAAACTCGTTGCTCTTACAGACATCGTCGACCGACGGGGAGTTACTTGGAAAGTATTCGTCCTACATCACGCAATCACCAGCCTTTTCTCTTCCGGAGCTCGCGACAGCAACTACCGGCGCCGCAATACCGTCGACGCGAGCGAATATGTTCCAGAACTATTCGGGAAACCGCCGGCCGTATCACGCAGTCCGGCAGATTGGATCACGGGTGGTCGCCCGCGCCTCGAAGACCGCATCACGAAACCACACCACCTAACCAGCAAAACTACAAACATTGGGAGCTCTGTCCAATATGGACAGGCGTAGGGCTTCACTATCTGTACTGTTTCGTAAGAGAGACGGGAGTGTTTCGCAGATGGAGACCTCTTTGAAACCAAGAGCAAGGGTCGTGATGGCCTTAGATCTGAAATTCAAAGGGATGCCTGGCACACCGACGATGCCACCCTCCGCACAAGTTCGGGGGAGCTGGCCAAAGACAGGACCGCTGCGGCAGGACCTTTTGCAGTCTTTCTTAATTTCCTGGTTATCAATGACACTGGCATCAACATTGCGACCTTGGCACCATGTCCAAGCTGTTCAGCGGGTTAGCATGCCTCCTCACATTGTCTGATTCACCCATAACACACACGCTGATCATCATGAGTAGCTTCGCCTGGCATACCGTCGATACCACCCTCCGCGCCAAGTTCGAAGGTTTCGGCACAGTCGAAGAGGCGATGCAGATCCCAAGGTCTGGCTTAGGGTGCCGGCGATGCCACCCTCCGCACCCTGCTTAGAAGGTTCCGCGCATGTGCTTGAAGTTGCGTTCCGGACTGACGTATCGTTGGCCGCGGATACCAGAATGAGGACGGCGGCCGGACAGCTGGATCTTTCAGTAGCTCAACATGCATTCTGTTACCATCATGCATCCGTTGTTTATCAAATGAAAGACCTGTCAGAGTCATCAGTCATTCCAACTCGGGCTGTCACCAATATTACCATACTGAGAGGTCGATTTCGGAAGACTTGGAAAGGCTCTTCAACTTCACATTTTCAAGCCTGCATACATCGAATTCGTTCGCGTGTTATCATCCGCCAAACTGCACTCCTTCCAAATTGGTCTCCGTTTTTGTTTTTGTCATCGACACCGACCGTCGGGCATGACGTGAGATCCTGCCTACCCAAGAAGGAGCCCATCGGAATCTCCGCCTTACGTCTTCCCAGCATCCTCAGCCTCCACACTCTCCATCCTGCACTCTTTCTACCGTCATCGTCTCGTCTTATTAATGCATTTCATCAGCAAAATTCAGGTATTACTACAGTATTCTCGACAGCTCGAACGTCATCAGCGCCACTGGCAAAATCGTTACCCTTACAGGTGAGCTTCTATACGTCTCAACTCCACAGAGGCCGCAAGGGTCAGTACTTTGATACTGAGAAACTAACAGTCGTCAGGTGGAGCCGACGAAAAGCACCCTTGAGGTCAGCGTCTGCCGTCGAGACGTCGTGGACGACGTCCGCGCACCGGCCGCTTCCCGATCCGCCGTCAGTCTTCCGCTAGGACGTCGAGGCGTCTCCTTCACTCCCTGTCCGAACCCACCTCACTTCCAAAAGGCTTTCCTTTCACTTGATCCACGGTTGTGACGGCTCTTCCTAACCGCTACCAAACCATCAAGGTGCAGGTGGTAGCTGTGACGGCCTGGCTCTTGAGGAGAAAAGTGGTCGGTCAGGCTTTGCTTTTCTCTCAGGGCGGAGGGCCGAAGCGGGTCGGCAAGGATGGTATACCTTCATTTATCTCTTCTTCATCGTGTTTTCCGCCAGAATGTAGGGGTAAGTTTCAGTAAGCTCGAAGGAATCCAAAAGATCACGGCTAACATCGAGACCAGACCGCTGAAACCATCCCGCCCGAGACCGAATCCTTTGTCAGCCTCCGCCACATCCTGCGCTCTCTGATCTGAAATTCGAACCATAATTTCCGCTTGCGAAAGCCCACTGCCCTCACCAAACGCGTAGCCTGGGATTTATACGTGGCTCAAAGAGAGACAGAGGACATACCTAATAGAGAAGCTCGAAGGCAAGATCAAGGAATAGAGGGGCAACGCGGGCGAGAGCTCGCACGCAGGGAAGAACGCCCCGGGCTTACAACCTAAAGTGCAGCTGCTCGAGGAGGAGGCTGAGGTCTTGCAATGGAAGACAGCTATGGCGGTGTGAGGTGCCTTGCAAGACGTTCCCACATCCTCAACCTACCACTGACTGTCGTAGGCTGAGACTCTGGTGTACGACGGCCAACAGGCGGGTGTTTCGCTCCCGGCTGTGCGATGATGTGCATATCTTTCTGCTCGTCTTGAGTCCCAGCGACGCAACATCCATGCCGCGCCCTTGGCAGGGACGGTCAGCTTGGAGAGGGCATGGTGGGGGATCCTGAAATCCATATAGACCTAAGGCTATACTTACCTTCCACAGTGTCATGTTCGTCACCGCCGGCACCGATGGATCACTATGTCACGTCGCTCTGAAGTCTTGGCCGCCACAAGTCAGTTATCAACATGTCGATCGAGAGGGAAGCTACCAATTGCCTCGCCATCATGTTCGTTTCCAGCAGCATTCTCAAGTCTTGCATTATCTACTCGAGGAACCGGACCTTACATTTGTTACCGTTACTTATAGGCGTTCAGCCATAATCCAGCAGATGGTAGCTTCGCGGCACTGCCTGGTCGGACAGCCGCAAAAATCAATTGCCTCTAAAGCATTCCCGTCACTGGCAACATGCTTTGCGTTGCAACACCTCCTCTGGAAAGTCAAACTTCAGCGATATCTCGATCCTCCTCACCGCCGGTGGTGTGGCTTGTAGAGGACATTTCGGTTTGGTTCCTGTCTAAGTCCCTTGGAACAAGGCGCCGGAGACGGCACCATCTCTCGTATAGCTTCGAATCGAAGCATAGAGGCAAAGGCCACCTCTCTCACTACTACAAGGTCAGCCTCCGCACTTACTCCGAAGCCACACGTGGAAACCCAGACCCTCTTTCAGCGACATCTCGCAGTTCCTCAATCATAAGGCCATTCACCCTGGGTCACCCTCAACGCTTCGTCACGGGCCTCCACGCTTGCCTACTCGCGGTTCCAATTGCCTCGCCAGCGTGCCTGTCACCGGCATCATTCCCTTGCACTGCAACGCCTGCCCGAAGAAACCAAACTTCAGCGATATCTTGCACCACATCTCTCACTACTGCAAGGTCAAGTTTGCTTGAGAAATTGAGGAGTAGGCGGTAACGAGTCATCGGGAGCTGCAATATGTGGCATACAGAGTGGAACGTCGAGCACCTCACGTCAGACCGCATGAGCCATGGGGGAGTGCGGATGGAGGCTTAGGAGAAGGAATGCGTCCCGCGATGGGAGATGTAGCTGTGGTTTAGATGCGTAAATGCAATCGATTTGTACCCGCTCTCGTTCACGTCCTCGGAGCTTTACATTTTATCCCGGTTTCTAATCATGTGACAAGGCACCTCATGCAGCGGCAGGTCAGTGTACTCATTCTTTATCCAGACGCCATATTCAATGATATAGATGATGCCGTTGCGATTATGGTAAGGTGGCGCAAGGGTTTTGAATCCGCGCTCGTCCACGGCCTCTGGAGCTTTACATCCTATTCCGGTTTCTGGTCTCGTGACAAGGCACCTCATGCAGCGGCGAGCTAGTGTACTTTTCCTTTAGTCTAGATACTGAAAGCCATGATATGGAGGGCGCACTTATAACTTGGATGAGTTAGTGCGGGAGGTTTGCACCTGTCCTCATTTCAGTCGTCGAGAGTTTGACATCTCATCTCGATCTGTTTTACTGTGAGGAAGTAGGAAGTACCTCATGCAACGGTAAGCTATTGCACTTCTCGACTTTTCTAGACCCTGGAGATCTCGAATAGGAGGGCGAAATTGCAATTTGGATGAATTAGTGCGAAAAATTTGGTCCCGATCTCGTTTGCATCCCTAAGAGCTTGACATCCTATTTGGATTTCTTCTCCCATGACGAAGCACCTCGAACAGCTGCAAGTCAGCCCTTTCATTCCTTTGTTTAGGTGCTGTAAGTCGCGTAAGTGAGTATAGACTCGCACTTTGGCTGACTTACCACAGAAGATTTGAAACTGCTCTCATTCACGTTGCCTAGAACTTGACATCTCATCTTCATTCCCGATGTCAGGATCAACCACCTCATACGGCGGCAAGCAGATACATCCAGCTTGTTATCCGAATGCTGAAAGCCGCGCAAAGTAGGATATAGATGTGAATTCAAGAGCTAATCACAGACAATTTGAAGTTGTTGTCTTCGACATCCTCGAAAACTTGACATCCGATCTCGTCTCATGATACCACGGCAAGACACCTCGCACGGCGGTAACCTAGTGTCAGCAAACGATGGATTCTGTTCTCGTTCCTGCTCCCGAAGAGTATGCATCTTATTTAGGAACGTGATCTCACGACAGGGCACCTCGTGCAGCGATATGAAATGTCGATTACGGAGATTTTGAACGCATTCTCGTTCATGCCCTCGAAAGCTTTACATCTCGTATGAGTTTCTGATACTCCTCCAGAGGAACTCTGACGGCAGCCAGATGACCCCAATATAAACTATTTGAAATCCCTCCGATTCCTGCTACAAGAGCCTGTCCATGGTATTTGATTCCTGGATCTTTCACAAGGCACCTCATACCGCGGCAAGTGGACTTCACAGAAGAAGTGAGTAGGTTCTCATTCACGCTCCTGAGATCTTCCCATCTAATATTTATTCTCGATTCCACGCAAGAAGTCCCACACAGCAGCAAGATGAACTCTTTGCAATCATTTTACCACCTTTCGATTCACACCCTTCAGAACTCTACTTTGTTTATTGATCCATGACTTCACCCCAAGGCGTTTCATGTACCGGCAATCAGTTCATTTTAGTCCCTTTGAACGCGCTCTAATATAGGTTATCCAAAACGATACACCTCATCTTCATTTTCAATCATATCACGAGACACTTCACACAGCGGCAAGATGATTCTTTCATGCAGATTTGAACGCGTCTCGATTCATGCCCTTGGGGCCTTTACATCTTCTCTCCAATTTTGATACCGAGCCAGACTACCCCTCACGGCGGCGAACCACTCCAACCAACCTCTCTCCCGGTGCTAATCCCTACCCAATTCATCAGTCAATTCGTCTTCCTCTCAAACTAGGACCTCTGGAAAAGACATACCAAAATCTCCGAACAACTACCCCCGACTGCCCCCAATTCGCCCACCACAGCTCCAAGCCCTCCCTCTCGCCGCCCAAACTCGCACGCTCTAAGCAAAAGTCAGCTCCCATTCGCTGATTCACAAGCACAACCACTAACCACTCGCTCTCCAGCTCCATCTCCGCCGACCCCTCGCTCTCCCCCTCCGCCTCAGGCCCCTCGGGCGCGGGCGCTGCCGGCTCCTCCACCTCCCAGGGGAGCCCCTCGGCAATCACCGCCTCCTCCCAGTACAGCATCTCGTCGGCGTCGTAGTCGGACTCCGGCGACAGCTCGACTACGGGGATTGCGGAGGTAGACATGGCGTCGTTGTTTGTAGTTGTTTAATTGAAAGTTTGTGCGGAAGCGTGGTTGTTTGTGGGAGTTTTGATGGAAGTTTGTGAGAAATTGAAGAGGTTTGGTGACGATGTGCGCTGTTTGATCTGGTTTGAGGAGTGGAGGAGGGAGGGGGAGGTTATATGTTGGCACTAAAAGAGACGGGGTGAAGGGAGAGGGTGACGAAGAAAGGTGAAGGGATGGGATGAATGGAAGAGCGGTGAATCACGTGTTGATCGTTTTGATGCGATCACCGTGGTGGCTGTGGTCCTGAGGCATGGTGATGGAGCGCAGATTACGATGTCAGAGTTTCCGGCACGAGGATTACAGTGGTATATCGAGAAGGCTCTTTACGATCTGTTTTCGTATATCATATCTTCGAGATCTTGGATCTGGCTCTGAATCAAATGCATGATCCAGACGGTTTGTATAGACTGGGCATATCTGGTTGTACTGCACATAACATTGGGAGTTATACAACCGCATCCAGCCGCCTCTGATCATGCTATCTAAGGCGAATTGAGGGACAGAAGACGAGCGGTGTTCATATCCTCAACGAATCCGGCCACTGCCATGCGCATGGTCCCACCTCCCTGAGAATCTTGGAGCCACCTGTCCACATGCCCATCATGATACCACCGCTCAACAGATTTGAGGCGCACATAGCCTTGCGGAACGCCTCCGCGGTGCCCAACATCTTGTCTACTTGCCCAGCGTCACGCCATGACGAACTGCAGCCTGAAACCAGCTCAAGATAAGGAGTTTGGGCGCCATCTCCTCCGTCTATAAGTAGAGGCCCTCGCCCCTCTCACCCGTCTTTCTCTTCCACCGTCCTTCGAGCTCGTCCTCCTCACTGTTTACCTCGTCCGAGTTGGGCCTAGCCTCTCTCGCTTAAGTGTCGATCAACTGCCGCGAGGCTTATAAGCCCCAACGTCCGCACCTCACTTCCTCTCCTCTACACCATCCTCCTCAACATCACCACATTGCGATAACGATCTTCCAAGCCTTCATTGTCCAACTCGCAATGCAACAGCCGCACCAGTTGCACCGTCCGCACCTCGTCCATCAGTAGCACCCTCCTCGTCCACCCCGTCTCAAGCGTAAGTCCTCCATGCTCCCCTCAGGCCAGTCCAAACACTTGCCTGCATGAGTGGCCTGACTCTGCATCGACACCTCAAGCTAATCCTCACCAGTCTCCCTTACTCTCGCACTCGTCATGCTACTAGCACTTATCGCCCTGAGGAACTCATCCTGCTACGTCGCTCGCCTGCGTCCGCCGTCCTTGCCAGGAGACAGTCCCCCCGAATACGAAATCGAAGACTTGGAAGACGAAGCTCTTTGGAGCACTGAGAAAGTACTGCCGTCCGTTCGTTCTACAAACCAACCTACAAACCAACGTGCACGGTGGGATCTCATATCACCGTGCACGTTGGGTTGTAAGAACGAAATGACAGAGTCACGACATCATCAGCATCCAAAGTCACAGTCCAGCGTCACGTCGACCACCAAGGCCGAGGGCGATGGGTGTGCTGGAGGAGTTGGGCTAGATACTACAGGTAGGCCATCACCCTTCTGACGCTTCCTGATCCAAAGCTGACTTGTCCCTTCGCAGGTCAGAGAACTGGAATTGGTGTGGCTTCAGCTTGGAATGGTGCCTTTGCGATCCATCCCTTCAAGGTACGTTGACTCCACAGCTCCTCATCTTCCACTTGATTCAAGGCTGACACCTCTCTCACACACAGACATATCTGCAGCTCCTACCACCTCGCCATCACGATCACCGCCTCGAGATGATCACCATGGAGAACATCGACACTCATTTCAAAAACCATGGGTGCGGCCCGGGCTCTGCTTCCCAGCCGCATGATCGTCGCCTCGAGATGATCACCATGTCCGGCTCTGGAGCGGACGGTCAAGGAAAAGAACGCCATCATGAAGGAAGTCGCTCCCATGTTCGGAAATTGCCGACAAGCGCCATCATGACTGGGGTCAGCTCTTCTTGGGTAGGAGGACAAGGACTCGCTCTCAAGGCTGACCTCGAGGTGGCTGTTGTCGTCATTATGCTGAACATCATTGCCAGCAAGCGCCATCATAGTTAGAGTCAGTTCTGCTTGAGTAGGAGGACAAGGACCCGCTCTCAAGGTTGACTCGAGGTGGCTGTTGTCGTCATTATGCTGGGTTTTGTTTTTCGCGGATGCATTGATTTCGGTGGATGGGATGGTTTTAAACTCAGTCTTCATCCTTTTTAAAATTAAAAACCTTTGATGCCCTCCCTCATATTCATCTATCTTGTCCCACATTGCAGTGACCGTGCAATATGAAATGGAGTCATGTGCTGCTGCGAAGAGCACTTCGCCAATCCTGGCGAGTTCCCATTTCCGGTTATCCTCTGGCGCTTCGTAGCTGGCCACGTATACTGGGGAAGCCCATCTTCAGGTGGTTGACGAGACTTTTTGAGCGGGCTTTGCCACGTGCTTCGAACCCCCCCTTGACTGGCCCTGCACCTACTAGCTAGGATACCCCGTACAGTGCTATCAAGCATGCAAACGTATAACTTGCGGAATCTGATATGAAGGTGAGATAAAAATGTAAAATAGTTGTTGCGAAAAGTACCTTTTGACTGAATGCGTACCTTCCTGCCGGGGTACTTCTCACAGTGGTGTCGAGCGAGCAAGAGTAAAGGCCCTGCAGTGCTATATCGGAGTGTCTAAATGCAAGGTACTACTACTGCCAATGCTTGGGGTGCCTCTAGGGCTTCAAAACTTCAAGTCCGATGCAAAAGTAGACGCAGTAGATAGTAGGTTGCCTTTTGACTGATCGACCACCAACTCGCTGGGCTACTCCGTACGGCGCTATCAAGCATGCAAACCTGTAGAGCTTAGAACACGATATGAAGACAAGACGAGAATGTAACGTGGTTCTGCCAATTGCAGTGACCCAAGATGAAAATTGGATTACCTGTTGACTAGCCAACTCTATTCTAGCTGGGTTACCCCGTACAGTGCTATCAAGCATGCAAAAGCGTTACGCGTAGAACACGATGTGAAGGTAAAGCGAGAATGTAACATGTTTCTGCATATCGTAGTGTCCCCGGATGAAAATTGGATTACCTTTTGACTGGTCGACTACCTTCTAGCTGAGCTACTCCGTACAATGCCATCACGCATGCAAAAGCGCTACGCGTAGAACATGATGTGAAGATAAGGCGAGAATGTCTTGTGGTCTGTATGAGGTGACCTCATGTGCAGTAGAAATTGGACTCCCTTTTGGCTGACCGCGTACCTACCAGTCGGGCTACTCCGTACAGTGCTATCTAGCATGCAAACCTACACAGTAAATAACACGATGTAAAAGTAAGACGAGAATGTAATGTGGATCCTATAAGATCGTGAGGTCAACTTTGTCGGAGGTCATAATCTGAAGGCATGCAATTGGTGAATACGTCCTTTGAGCTTCATTTTCGGTCGACAGCAAACACTTTCCGATATTTCTACTCGATATATATATAAAGCTCCCCCCAGCCAGCGTCATCGCGCTCGAAATCAGCGCACTCCCTCCCCCCGCCCCCCCAATTTGAAGCCGTCAGCGGTAGAACATCCTCTTGGCGTCTGATATCTATGGTGCTGAAATTCATGTCCTCATTTGAAGCTCGGTGTCGGCGGTTGAAAGTGGAGGTAGATGGGCCTAGACCCAGGCCAAAGAGCAGTATGAGCGCATAGATTGAGTGGTTGATTCTTCCGACTCTTCCTCGATGGTGGATAATGTCGCCTTGAACGGCACCGGGCGCAAGACGCGGCGTCTGGTCACGACACGGAAACGTGCCGCCAATCGGCGCTTGCGTCGCATGTACCGCGCTTGGTGGGCAGCTTCTCCGGGTGTCCTGATCATTTTGGGACGGTTTGTTGAAAGCTTCGTGTTTTGTTGAGATTTGTAGACTAGACGGCGCGTTAGCAAAGCGTACAGCAAGGGGTGATTCGAAGGTACGTACGATGGTTTAATGCAGGTTCGCTGAAGGTGAATGAAGATGGGTGACGGTGGGTTTAATGGAAGTGTGTGGACGCTAACCTTCACCTCAAGCTGTAGACCTTCACCACAAGCAGCTCGCGAGGGGGCAGCTATTCAGGCTCCGGTGAACATATTATAGCACCCCAACACCGTCCGAAGTGGCTTAAAGAGTCATCAGCCTCGTTAAAAATGTCGTTTTACCGTTTTTGATAATGTGCTAAAGGGCTTCATGCGGTGCTAGGCAAGTGCACACGAGCGCAAAGTGAGTATTTATCTAAAGTATGTGGAGGTTTAGCATCGAGTCTCATATTTGTGAGCTGCCAATATCTATTCAACGCCATAATGCTTTACTGAATGCAAACCAGCCAGCACCGTGAACCGAACTCATAGACTCAAGGGCCTGGGATGGGCTGGAAGAATCGAATACCAAAGTCAGTGAAGTTCTATGAACGTTTGCACTACCTAAGGCTACTCCGAAGTACAGTACTTTGTCAGGGGTTTGGGCACACAGGTGTGCCACTGCCCTGGCTTCACCCTTGCTCTCTCAACGCCATCGCGAGGAGTACCCTGAGTAGCATGGCTTCAGTTCATCAAATTGTAGTCTTACTTCTCCTTGGTGGACCTTTACACCGTGTTTAGAGTTTCCGAAGCCTGTTGGGATACCTCGGGGAATTGCAAGGAGTGCCGAAATTTATGTCTTCGTCCTGCATCTTCGCTATGGCAAGCAGAGGGCATAGAAAAGATACTTTCGCCTCATATATCCTCTACAGCTTCTACAATCCACACATTATACCAGGCAAATGAACGCCTGCAGCATCCGACACTACTCGCAGACACCTTCGCGCCTCCAAATGGGCGGGCCGCCAAACAATAGGAAATCCGGTCTGGTCTTTCCACCGTCACTTCTATACTTCGCAAATCAGCCAGAATTCAGTGAATGCTCGCAGAACCCAAAACTACTACGATATGTTTTCGCTGCTTCGAACGGAAAGGGCTGACCTGGTGTAAGGAAGACTTCGCCTGACCTCTCCTCTATCGCATGTCCACTGCACAAATTATACAATAGCCAGGTAACGCCTGCAGCACCTAGCACTGTACCAAAGTATCTAAATACCCACTGTTCCGAGCGGGAGTGGGCATATAAATGATTTTTCCATCTAATCATTCCTCCATCACTTTTATACTCCACACGTCAGCCAAACGGCAGTGGACGAATGCTCGAGCATTGAAGTATGCTCCGAAGTGTCCGAATCTTCGCTGCTCCGAACGAAAGAGGGCCTATGAAAGAGGCCCCCGCCTGATCGACTCTCCATCACATCTACACTTCTACACTTCACAATGACTTTCGAGTAAGAGGTAATCAGACGCCGGCAGTACCTAAAGCCGCTCCGAAGCATCTCAACCTTCGCTGCTCCGAAGGGGGGATAGTCTATGAAAGAAGCTTCTGCACGATGAGTCCTTCATCACTTCTACACTGCACAATGACTTTCGAAGATGGGGACCCCAGCACCTGAGGCTGCTCTGGAGTATCTGAATCTTCCCTGCTCCGAACAGGAGGAGCCCTATATAGAGGCTTCTAACAGATCTATCCTCCATCACTTCTACACCCCACAAAACCCTTTGAGTAAGAGTACTTCAGACGCCGCTATCGTAAGGCAAAGTACTAGGACACAACTTGAACACATGGATATATCTCTACCCATGCCTCACTCTTCTCCTATCAACACCGTTGTGGGGAGCAGCTCAGCTAGCAGATTGATTTCCACTACCTGAACCTTTACATCTCGCTCTTCAGAATACCGGTTGCTGCAGGAGACCCTCAAGGCTATTCCCAATGCCGCAGTTCCCCCCTAACAACAGCTCAATTTCGCGCCTATGTCAGAGTGTGGTCACAGTCACGTGCAGTCCCGGACGTTTCTCCTCGTTAACTCTAACTTCACCATCGCCGCAACATCCTTTCCTCAGCTGTCACATAGTCGAACCGTCTTCACGCTGCTGCAACCTCACGCGAAACATCACCGCACCCCATTCAATCTCGGCCACCTCCGCTCGTCATCGTCAACATGAGCTCCAACAGCCTCCTCAACCTGCCCGCCAACTCCCTCACCCGCTCCACCAACGTGCCCTGGTACGTCGAGCAGCTCGAACCCTCCCAGCTCGCCGAAATCAAGCTCTTCTTCGTCCAGTACTCGAACCTTCGGCCCGAAGAGGTCGAAGCCCACATTCTCCGCGCTGTACGTCACCTCTTCCCGTCCACATAAACGCCCTCCCCATCTAAAATTCAAGCTAACAATGCCTCACAGCGTGACGCTGCCTGGGTCATCTCCCCCTGGCCGTGCATCGGAGAGTTCTGGTTCCTCTCCTTCTCCCTCCGCCGCCACCCCGCGCACGCCCACGTCCTCGAAACCCTCCGCTTCCAATCCCACACCGACCCGCCGCACAAACTTCTCGATCTTGGAACTTGTCTGGGCCAGGACCTCCGCCAGCTGGCGTACGAAGGCGCGCCCATCTCCGCCCTCTTCGGCGCCGATCTCCTAGACTTCGAGGCCGCAGGACACGCCCTCTTCTGCGATCTGGACCGCTTCACGCCCGGACATTACATCAAAGGCAACATTTTTGCCGCAGACACCGACGCCGAAGACGCACTGGTTAAGACGCGGGGTAGTTGGTTCTTCGTGCATGTGTCCATGTTCCTGCACATCTGGTCACTGGAGCAGCAGGAGGAGGCCGCGGCGAACATCCTCAAGTTGCTGAAGAAGGAGCCGGGTGCTATGGCGATTGGCACGCAGACGGGGAGGCTCACGGCGAAGAATGACAAACTTGAGCCGCCGTTTTGTAGGCAGGGGGAAGAGAAGTACGTGTATAGGCACAATTGGGAGAGTATGGTCGCGATGTGGCAGCGGGTGGCGGACGCGGAGGGGGTGACGGTGGATGCTTGGGCGGGGTGGGACGTTTCGCACCATGAGAAGATGGAGAGGATTAGAGGAGAGGTGGATGAGGAGGAGTTGAGCCCGGCGCTGCGAGAGCAGCTAGATAAGAGGAAGGTGCTGTTCACTGTGACCATCGTGTAGGGGGGTTGAGGCGCTTCGGCGCCGTACGCGGAGCGGTAATGGGGCGAGCTCTGTAGTCTGATATGGTGTGGATTTGGGCTTCTTCTTGCTGTAGAGTCGGAATGAGATAGATAGCTGAATGAGATGACTGTGTTGTGCGATTTGAAGCTTGTGATTCAGCGATTTGCGTGTGTGATAACAGCGTTTGTGATGTCTCATAACTGCAAGGAGGATTCGGACACGATGTAATGAGTAAGAAGCCGTGAATTGGATTGGCGCTGTAATGCTATTGAAATTGCTCTCCTCTTGACTTTGAGGCGTCTGCGAGTCCATGCTGCACATGGGATGACGACGTGTGAGTGGCTTCATAGGGATGGATCACATGAATACGTGATGTAAAGAACTCCAGGCCCTGAATTGCACTTCAATCCCATGTTAAGCACCCCTGGATTCCTCTTACCGCGTGTGCTAGACCTGGTCGTATGGGCATGTGTTTTGGGGGTGTACCTAGCTGCGTGAGACATTCATAGCATATACAGATTTGAAGAGGGTGAATGTAAAAGATTTGAGGCTTTGATTTACATTTCAATCCTCCATCTAGTCCCGCTCGATCCTTTGCCTCGTATGTGCTAGGCTGGGCCGTCTGGCTATGGATTTTGGAGGAACGCTCAGTTGCGGGAGACACCCCTGACAGACGGAGAGTTGAAAAGTGTCAATGTTAAGGTGGTAAATTGTGAATTGCATAGTCACATGATTCTACCTTTGACTTCGAGAGTTGTGTGTGCGCGATTGGGATCTGCGATGGCGGTGTTGGTGGTGCCTCCTCCTAAGGTTAAGCAGAATTTAAACATGATGTATTAAATTCAAGGTTATAGATTAGCAAGGCTGTCAACAGGAGTAGCTATCGCGACTGAAAATGCTCGTACAATTCGATCTGACAGGTGCGCATGAGTGATTTGCGAGTGTGATGGCAGCGTCTGAGTGCCTTGGCTGCAGTGAACGAGATCTACACTCGATGTAAAGCGCAGGAGACCGTGAATAAGAACGGATGCGAATCTAGGCTTAATCTTCTATGTATTCGGACAGAATGTATATTTGTAGAGCGACTGTGTGGCCCAAAACAATTCACTGGCAAAAAAGAAACGGTGACCGCCGCGCGACTCGAACCTCATCTGAGGACAAAAAAAAATCTTTGAAAGCTCACTTTGATAAAGCGTGTCATCCTTAGTGCAGGGGCCATGCTAATCTTCTCTGTGTTGTTTCAAATTGACCAAATGCCCGAAGGCGAAGTGCGTTGATTTTGGAGGAAATATATAGACTGGAAAGTGGGTGGGGTCAGTGCGCGTTTGTTATTGTTGGGCCACGGCTACGGCTGAACGCCGACGTCACACTCCTTCTAGTGCCCTGGATTACTGTGCGCAGGCAATGTCGCTGTCTTCCACAGGTAATGTGCGTCTTTTACGTATAGTTTGGCGTCTCACCTCCGCCACTGCGAGAATCCGCGCATTCTCACTTTGGATTCACACGTATTTTGCACTCTACACACAAAAAATCGTGTCACCAGGTCGTTTGAAGTTGAGCGCATGGCTGATATGATTTTAATTGTGATTCCAAACACGCATATGTCGGTTTGTCGACGCCTTGGCCGATGTAGGTCGAGCTGCTGCTTAAGCTCGAGTGGATGGAATGAGCGGGAGCTTACTCACCTTGCAGCTCGATAGGATCCCGAGAGTATTACGCCACTTGCAGATTCAAAGGAAGAAGAGCTGACTTTTTTTGGAATTCGTGTAAATCGGTTTGCGGAAGGTTTGGCCGTTGCACGTCAACAGTGATTGAATGGCAGGACCGAGGCCTACTCAAACTCATGGCGTGTTTGACGTGTTCGAATACGCCTTGGGGCCAAGGAAGCTGTGGATACATGGCCGCAAGTTTGCTATACTACATCTGCAATGGGAATGCGATTTGGGCTGACGGATCACGTTGTCGGTCCCTTCCTCTCTAGCAGGCTTACTCAGCACCTTGTGTATATCTTTCCTCCTTCCGCTCAATAGCTAGCTTCCTCACCTTCATCAATACAACAGCTTTTGGCTACACATCTTCCCTCTGACTGTCGCTCAACGTGAGACACGCATCTACTTCGCGTTCCCGCCGAAGCATCCTCGGGCCGACCCACCACTACCGGTTGTGTCTATTCCCCGCCGCGCTCACTGACATCGACATCTGCCTTCGCTGCTTTATTCCTACCTCTCTATCTTACAAGACTTACTGCCTCCGCTATTTACTTCAAGAAGTCCTCCACCGACTTCTTCTCTCGAACATCTCCTCGATCACCTCACCACTGGACTTACCGCCTCACCGTTGGACTTACCACCTCACCGCTGGACTTCACGGAGATGCCACCCGCAAGGAAAACCTGCCCGCAGAAGGCTACGAATCCTAGGTGACAACAATACTCAGTACGCCCGTTACGGACCTTATCACCCAGCCTCGGAGAGTCGGTGCTTCTCGCATCAGCTGCTCAGCTGCTCAGCTACAGCCTGTTGCACTCGCAATAGCCATCCACACTGAGCTGAGTCCACGCTTGCGCCAGTCCAAGAAGCAGCATCACACACAGTTTCAGACCGTACACTCACAAATTCACACCATAATTCTTCAATATGCCGTCTTTCACCTTTCACCTTCCCCCCAAGCTTCAGCGCCGCCCACTTCGAACACGTTGTTAAGCAGTTCGTCGAGCCGGCCTAGCAGTTCGTCGAGCCGGCCTGGCAGAAAGTCGCCGAGGCCACCTACCCCGTCGTCATCACGTCCTGACGAGAGTTGCCGGATACCGAGTGCAAAATGCCGATAGGAGAGGGACTCCAACGCCTGGAGTCGCGCGGAGTGCTGCAAGTCGACGGCTAGTGGGCGGGTCCTGGGTACGTTTGCCTTTCACTACACGTTCGCCAAGTGAGGTCCTCTAACCTTACTAGGAGGTCACCAGCAAGGGTGCAGATGGCAAGCGTGATCGACTCAGTGTGTCCCTCACCCCACATTTCCCACAGCAGACTAGGCGCAGCTCTCTTACTGGCCGAATTACAGACAGCTCTAGTCATCCCGAGGAGCAGGCCACGCATTCCGAACCATCTACTACCCTTCCTGGCAAAAATGCGTCCGCAGCGCGCATGATGGAGAAGATAGGGCACGTGAAGAGCAAGGGACTTGGCCTGAACCAACACGGCATCACCCAGCCATTGGTCCACAAAAAGCTGGGCAAAATAGCAGTAATCAAGGGCGGCGCACGTGCAAATGAAGCGGAAGTAGGACCCAATAGGAAGCGGAGCGAGGTGGTCGTGGTTTTCGGACTGCTAAACAGCGTGTATAGCGGAGACGACGAGGCAAGGAACGACAGAAGACTCCGTCAGGAGATCGGGGACTATCGCGCGAACAAGGTACAGCAAGTTCTCATAGTTTGAAGGGTTTGCCTGCTAACTATACTTATAGTTTAGGCTTATAGAAGGTCCACCTGTACTACAAGGGTAATCACACAAAGGCGCCCGTGTACCTAAAGTTTGCTAACAAAGTCTACGGCGCCGCGCACATACAGCGGTGATCATTTCAACAATACTTTACTTCGAGGTCCTTATTGTCTTGAAACAGTGGAGCAAGAGACCTGGATCCGACTAAAGCGGGTACCTGTCTAGGCAAGGAAATGTCCGCTAAGTTCTACAACTTGGGTTATCGTTGTTCTAGGAAAGATAATACTAGAGTGAGTAGTCATTTGCTTCCTTGGCGTGACCATCGACTGACTAAATCCAACAGCAGTTCGCCATCGTCCTGCCCTCTAATGCCTCAATGTAACCTCCTTTCCACTACAATCACCCGGTACGTCCCCTCTCGCCTCTCCCAAGCCCCCAGCGTCCCTTCCTACCAACACACCCGGCTCCACCCCATCCACTGAGCTCGGCTTCTCAATGCCCCACTCACAGACAGGGGAGCCAAGATAAAACCAAAAGTCATCGTGCGTGGGCGAAGGGCCAGTAAATTGTGGCGTGGCTGGCGCGTAGGACCACACGCAAAGCACCTTTTTGTGTCTGCATTGGGCTTGCAGGTTGAGCAGAACCGAGGCAGCAATCGGCGATGACTGAGTCACCGGAGATACCACGACGCCGCACTGCTTTGCACTCATGGCGCCGGTGGAGGTGTCTGGACTCAGATATATGATCATTTGGCGATGTGTTTTGGGATTTGGTAGATAAGGAGATATGCTGACGAGATAGGTGTCGCAGGTCACTTGAGAGACATGATTACGGGGTGAGGCACTGCAGCGGATCTAGGCATTCTTTCTTTGCTGATCTCTCGAAACAGGCATCGATCGTAAGGGACTCCCACGGATCATGATGAGGGCACATTGGGGTGTTGGCACAAGTACACTTTCCCGTGGGTGAGGACCAAAGGCAATGGAGGCGATATAGATGGATACGGCGAGGGGAACGAGAGAAACCATCTAGCTTGAATGGAACCGCCGTCCGCAAACAATTTATTTTCCGGGCATTTGTTTGTGTATACAACCTCTCCGATATCCAAATTGCCTTACACTGGGAGGAACGCATTTGAAGCCCAAGGCGGACCGCTGACACCAACTCATGTACAGCGTCGCCCTCTACTGTCTCCTCTATCGCCTCCTTTGCCTCATCTGTGCCCTGACCCACCTTCATTAACGTCAATACCAGGGTAAATCTTCTGGATGGTCCCTGCATACTCCCCTATAAGCAGCCCACGCCGCGCTTGCCATGCCCTACAGCTAGGTCATGAAGCCCATCGTACCCCCGGGCTTCTGCAAATTCCCCGAGTTCCATCAAAGCTTCGCAATGCATTAAAACTCAGTGTGGCGCTTGAAGCAGGACGTTGCTCCAACCATAAAGCAGATTTTTGATATTGTAGATAGATGGGGTACACTATATAATAAGAGACGCCCACGAAACGCAAAAACGAACGAAACGGCGATGAAAAGAGCTGCGGTGACTTGTGATTTCGACCTCTGAAGAGGAAATGGTAACCTTCATTTCAGCCGTACACCCCTCTTCCATGTTCCAAGCCTCTGACACTGTCCAATCCTCGTCTCACGACCAATAAAAGCACTTAGCGAGACCAGCTCTTTCAACCGATCTGCATCCCTTTGCATTTGAATATCCAACTGACAGCCCACAAACCCCATGCTAGCGGATCCATATCAAAAATACTAGGATCTTCCTCAATACCCTCTACAGATCTTGTTCCGAATGAAACCTCATCCTTGTGAAGCTTGTTTCTGCTTTTCGTGATAACATACTCTCCCTCAATTCAGTACAGCCACTGATGGATGACGTGGTGAGTATGTGTGCGCCAGTAAACATCCTAGTATGCTCATTCAACGCTGGTATGACCTCTGCGGAGTTTGCGGCTTCACTGACGGCCAGGTGCCTGACGAGAGCCAGCCACCCGCCCTCCAACACCTGCCCTTCACCCCTCCCTTACAGTTCCACGACCTTTCACGTTCTTCCATCCTCTCGATCCGTCAATACTACCGGCCGACAAATCCTTAGCGCCTTGGCGACAAATTTCGATCGGTCGACTATAAGAGCTCGCCCTCCCCTCCAACTTTCCTCTTCTTCTCCATGGCGGCTGACGGTGTGGCGAGACGAAATTTACTGCTCGGGGTGACAGAGCTCATGAATTCTGTTCACCTACCTACTGCACAACAGGTACTCCACCGAAAGGTGGGCGGGGTTCATCTTTGGAGACAAAAACTCGGATGAGATATCTCTCCACAACATCTTTTTTCATTGATGATCTCACCTTATGTGGGACTTCAAAGAAGAAGTTCTTTTGCTTGCTTGCTTCCTTCCTTCCTTGCTTATTGATGGCTGAATGCGTGTAGTGATGTCGGATTGCTTACCGGTCTCCCTTCGTGACTCGCTGTGGTGAGTTGACGCGTCGCGTTGTTGTTGACACTTTAAGGAGGATTTTCAAGGAGGATCTTTTTGCTATGCTGCATACCCATCCGGTCACGTTGTACGCACCGTTCTGTGGAAAGCTAGTCGAAAAGATCATCACGCTTGAGAAGTCTAAGAGGTTTGAGGGTTGAGGTCACTGCGAGCCCTTTGGCCACGCCAATCCCATGCCCACAGATGACTGCGCCTCGATTCTGAAATTGTGGGGGCACTCTAGCCTTCAATTAAGCACTTCAGCGAAAACTTGGAGCACTATATCGTACCTAGGATGTCTGACGGCTAGGCAATCACGATCACGGTCTGATACTTCCTCGAGCTTGTGGCGTTTGGGATGGCACTGCAATTTCCCCCGTTGGAGATTGTGACGGCCGCTCCGATTGTGACGGCGTAGATTCACATCTAGAGTACTTGAGTAGGTTATTGTATATAAGGGTGTTATTGTATGGCCCGTGCGATTAGTAAGCAGGAACATCAAATCACTCCGAGATGCGTATTTACGCTGGAAACAACCCACATAACCACGTTCAAATAACAAATCCAACATGCCCAGAATTCGCTGTGGGCCTAGCAAAGGCGAGAGAATACAGCAAGCTATTAACTCGTACAGAAATCATCACCATCCAAGCGCTACAGCTACCGCAAATGCGTATGCCATCCACCCACAAACCATCCTTGATCGGCTCTCTGGCAAGCGCACAACCTCAC